>NC_134271.1:21964922-22265672 GCF_031893055.1 Leptodactylus fuscus | reverse complement strand
TACATTATCTCTCTTTATATCCAGGTACTGTCTATGATGATATTAGAGACACGGGATGTATACCAACATCTGAATGCTACTGCAAGTACTCAGGAAACATCTACCCTTCAGGGGAACATTTGGACCTTCCATGTGAAGACTGGTATGATATATGAGTTAAATATATAGAACTGTAAGAGTCTAAACTAAAAGCAAGTAGGAACAGTCTTTATATAGGCGATTTCTCTCTTAACTTTAGCTTGAAGGTCTGCAATGCTGTTTTTGAATTTTTCTTCATTGCGTTCAGAAAGCACAGGCGTTCCCCCTGTACTCTGAGCACAGCGCTGTTATCTATTCCTGCACTGTCTTTCTTCTCCTCCGTCAACCATTCTCCTCCTCTTCACTCCTCTTCTTACAGAAGACCACCGCAAAATGGCTGACGAAACAGCTGACTGCGCATGTCCGTCGGCCATTTTGTGGTGGTCTCTCGCATGAGACCACCACAAAATGGCCGACGCACATGCACAGTCGGCTGTTCCGTCAGCCATTTCGTGGTGGTCTTCTGTAAAAAGAGGAGGAGAATGGCCGAGGGAGCAGAAGAAAGGCAGCGCTGATGTAGATAACAACGCCATGCTCAGAGTACAGGGGGAATGGCCCTTGTGCTTTCTGAGCGCAATGAAACATTAAGAAAAATTCAAATACGGCTGCGCGGACCTTCAAGATAAAGTTAAGAGATGAATAGCCTTTACTGACCTTCTCAGGCAGGTATTGGTCTACAACTAGATCTGAGAGTGCAGTAAACATGCTATAGGGACAGACAGTTTTGCATGGTGACATCAGGTTCTGAAGGAAGGTGAAATTTTTGTAACATATGTGTTCACATCATAAATAATGCATGTATCCTTTGTCCCCCCTGAAATAAACAAACACCCAAGACTAAACCCATATAAAACAGATACTAATATAAGAATAATGTCCAAGATACATATAAAGCCCAGAATAACCCTGGAATGCACTACTATGATACAGGCAATGACTAGACCCAGTAATATACACTCACCGGCCACTTTATTAGGTACACCATGCTAGTAACGGGTTGGACCCCCTTTTGCCTTCATAACTGCCTCAATTCTTCGTGGCATAGATTCAACAAGGTGCTGGAAGCATTCCTCAGAGATTTTGGTCCATATTGACATGATGGCATCACACAGTTGCCGCAGATTTGTCGGCTGCACATCCATGATGCGAATCTCCCGTTCCACCACATCCCAAGGATGCTCTATTGGATTGAGATCTGGTGACTGTGGAGGCCATTGGAGTACAGTGAACTCATTGTCATGTTCAAGAAACCAGTCTGAGATGATTCCAGCTTTATGACATGGCGCATTATCCTGCTGAAAGTAGCCATCAGATGTTGGGTACATTGTGGTCATAAAGGGATGGACATGGTCAGCAACAATACTCAGGTAGGCTTTGGCGTTGCAACGATGCTCAATTGGTACCAAGGGGCCCAAAGAGTGCCAAGAAAATATTCCCCACACCATGACACCACCACCACCAGCCTGAACCGTTGATACAAGGCAGGATGGATCCATGCTTTCATGTTGTTGACGCCAAATTCTGACCCTACCATCCGAATGTCGCAGCAGAAATCGAGACTCATCAGACCAGGCAACGTTTTTCCAATCTTCAATTGTCCAATTTCGATGAGCTTGTGCAAATTGTAGCCTCAGTTTCCTGTTCTTAGCTGAAAGGAGTGGCACCCGGTGTGGTCTTCTGCTGCTGTAGCCCATCTGCCTCAAAGTTCGACGTACTGTGCGGCGTTCAGAGATGCTCTTCTGGCTACCTTGGTTGTAACGGGTGGCTATTTGAGTCACTGTTGCCTTTCTATCAGCTCGAACCAGTCTGGCCATTCTCCTCTGACCTCTGGCATCAACAACACATTTCCGCCCACAGAACTGCCGCTCACTGGGTGTTTTTTCTTTTTCGGACCATTCTCTGTAAACCCTAGAGATGGTTGTGCGTGAAAATCCCAGTAGATCAGCAGTTTCTGAAATACTCAGACCAGCCCTTCTGGCACCAACAACCATGCCACGTTCAAAGGCACTCAAATCACCTTTCTTCCCCATACTGATGCTCGGTTTGAACTGCAGGAGATTGTCTTGACCATGTCTACATGCCTAAATGCACTGAGTTGCCGCCATGTGATTGGCTGATTAGAAATTAAGTGTTAACGAGCAGTTGGACAGGTGTACCTAATAAAGTGGCCGGTGAGTGTAAATCTGCAGACCGCAAACCCCCTAAATAAACTGACCCAAACCAGACCTCAGAGACAATATAGACACAGAGATCCCAGGCCAGTATCTCTAATGGTGGTGTCCAATACTTAGGATAGGCCTTCATTATGAGAAAGATAACTCAACAATTGGCACTTCAGCCGATCAACTGTTTGGAGCTAGCGTGCAAAGCAGAAAACTGATTCCTTACATGGTGTAGTGAACTCCTATTTAAGGCCCTGTTCACATCCGCTTGCCGCATGAAATACTTAGAGAGAAAAGTCCTGCAAGCAGCACTTTTCTCTCCACATTTTTTGTGCGGAAACCGAGTGGCAACCACACGGACCCCATTATAGTTTATGGGATCTGCCGGTTTCCTAAGGTAACTGCTTTTTATGTGGATAGGTATCCCCAAGCGGAAACCCTAACGCTAATGTGAACTGGGCCTAAGTGAATTAGTGATGTTTTGCCACAACTCGGCACTGTCACAGATCAGTCCCCCAAAGTAATTCCATACCTTTCTTTTTCTTCTGGCCCGGTGTATTTTTCCTGCTAGAGAGCTGAAAGGGCCAGTGCACACAGAGTTTTTTGGCGCTGATTTTGAAGCTGAATCCGCCTCAACATCAACCTCGAAAAAAGCCTCCCAGTAGAGCGCTGTTGGGATGCTTTTTTTTGGAGGCTGATTTTGAGACGGATTCAGCGTTAAAATCAGCGCTAAAAAACTCTGAGTGCACTGACCCAAACTGGTCTGTGAGGTGCAACTTCAACCAATATAAAAATTCTTAAGGGCTAGTTCACACGGGGATTCTGCGGTGCATATTCGGTCGCGTCTGCCGTGATGGGATGCCGGTGCAGTGCACGGCATCCCGTCGCGGCTTTCCTTTCCGGATTAAGCCCAAATGAATGGGTCTAGTCCGGAAGGTGCTGTCGTGAGGTGAACGCCGCGCCTGAATCCGCCTGAGGAAAGGACAGCTCGCTTCTTTTTGCATGTTGTCGCTCATGGAAAAAAGAGCGTTGGCGGTCTACATCGACCGCTATTGTGAGGGGGCAGATTATGACGTGGATTCAGCGCCAAAATCCGCCCCCTCTTGTCCCGTGTGAACAGGCCTAAGAAAGACATTCTCAGGGCCAAGTTATACGTAAAGAAAAAACTCAATATGATGTTCAATGTGCAAACTAATCTTATCGCTATTGTTATAGAATTATAAAGCAGTATACCGTATTCATTTAGTAACACATGTATTGCAGATAGAAGCCTAACACACAGTACTGTATATAGCACTGCACACATATAATGGTATATATACAGTGCACATACAATATACAGTGTATACAGTGTAGTCTAAGGCGCTGCAGTTAGAATACCCCCCAATAATGGTAATTCATGGGATTCACCGCCTGTGGTTAGGCCTCATCGGTCACATGGCGTAATGACATATAGTGTATTCCGCCACATTGGTTACATGGAGTATATAGACGCCTAGTATCATTGAGAAATAGGATTATTCCCCTCATACATAGCACTATACGTACTGTATGAGGGGAGGGCTTCTCTTTTGGGTGCTGTGTACCTGTATATACATCAGTCACTAGGCAGGAGAGGTAAAGGAGAGCACCCCCATACTCAAACAACAGGGAGCTTTATGAGGTAAAGCAAAACTGTCTTTATTGAACAGAGCAGCCAATCACAGTACAGCTTGCATTCTTCACAGTGCTTTTGAAAAATGAAAGCTGCCCTGTGATTGGTGTTTGTGTGTAAACCCACAGTCTGGAAAGACTGACTGGTAATAATCCTGTCAGAGTGTCGCTATGTAGTCTGCTCATGGTGCCCACTGTCACTATGGGAAAGCCGCCATATTGTCCCCCCAAGTTATTATGAGGCACATGACTGCAGAAATATCTAAACTCGGGGCTGTTCACATCATATTTTCGCCGTCAATGATATATATGTTAATACAAAACGCCATATTCACGTTATCGCTCCATGTAACCATAAACTAGTTAAATATAATCAAATATAATATAATATCTTTAGGGTAGGCTATCGACATTGCATATTTTTGGGGTTGGGGGGGGTTCACAGCCAGGACCCATGCAGATCAGCTGCTCCAAGACTGTGTAGGTCCAGGTAATGTTGTCACGCTGGTAGCCGTGCTGCTCACCCACCACACAATGAGCACTACTGAGGTACCTAAACCTAAAAATACTACACATTGAACAGGGAGTGAGGTCCCCAAGTGTTAACATCACCACACTGTTCTGTAACAATTGATCTGCAGGGGTCCTGGCTGTTAAACCTCTACAGATGTCCTATTGGATAGGTGACAACCCCTTTTATATTTCCCCTAATATCTGATACAATATAATTGCCCCCATCACTGCCCCATACAATATAATGGCCCCCACCGTGCTTTTCTGTACTGCAAAAAAAATCATCCATACACTTAACCAGGAAAAACGTGCAGTGTATATGTTAGTGGGTATTCACACTACTGTTGGTGTCTGCGGCTATTCTCCGTACAAGATTTTAGTAACGGACACTAGCTAGTCCATTTGCAATTTCCATTCATTTAAATGAGATTTTATCTTGTGCCCTTTAGTGTCAGTTTGTGTCTGTTTCTGACTTTGAGGGCTCGTTTACATCTGTGCCCCGGACTCCGTTCTGCAGGTTTCCGTTTCCTGCACAAAACAGGGGCAGGAGACGGAAACCTGCCGGCATGTTTCAATCCCATTCATTTGAATGGGCTTGAAAAGCCTCCGGCCGTGTGCTCCGGTGAGCGTTTTATGCGCTCCGCGGTGAAACCGTTTTTCTTTTTAAACCGGACACAGTCGGACATGCAGTACTCTGTGTCCAGTTTTAAAAAAACGGTTTCGCTGCGGAGAGCATAACATGCTCACCGGCGCTCACGGCCGGACTCGGCATGACAGGTTTCCGTCTTCTGCATTAGTGTCCGTTTACAACCATGTCCGTTTTTTCAAGCAGACAAAAAAATCCTACATTTGAAAAAACAGACAGTAAGTGTCCGTTTTTATTTAACATTGAGGTCTATGGGCAACGGACATATAATGGACAGTAACTGATAGCCATAGTCCGTTTCCGTTACGATAGGTGTCCGTTTTTTTATTTTTATATGGACTCCTTCCGAGTGGACACCAATGGTAGAGTGAACCCACTTAGGTGAGGTTTCTTTTAATGTTATACTGGGTTTCGAACACAAATTTAGAAAAAAAAAAAAAATTAGATTTAAAATTTGGTGCTTGGTATATAAGTAAAAGTGACATCTTTTACTCTCTATATTCTACCAGCTGTATATTACTATGCTAATATGAACATAATGTGGAAGGTTTATCAAGACTTTCATTTCATACACCAGTCTTGTTCTCCTTTGCACATCGCATCTTAGGGGGAACTCACACGGAGTAACGCAGCGCTGATTCTTGCACGATAACTCCATAAATTGAAGTCAATAGGATTCTTATTAGCTTTAATGGATTCCGTTTAACATGCATTGTCAGGGTCGAATTCGACAGCACGGGTCAATCAGCCAGTCCAAATCAATGAGCATGTGTGCACCGCGCTAAGAATGACACAGACACTCAGTTCCGTTTTCAATCCCAGCTCATGCTATATCATCGCCTCCATAGCACTGAACTAACTTTATTTCACATCACACATAGTTATACAGGAAAGGAAAAGAAAGGGTTGATGCATAATATAACATGAAATTCTTCACATGATTGGCTCTTGAGCGTGACGTACAGCAAATTGTAGTCTTGGTTACAATCTAAGGAATATAGCAATACATGAGAGTCAGCGCCATCTTAGCTCCAAAGCTAATTTCTTTGCAAGGAAAATTAGTATTTCAACATAACGTAAAATATAAAAGGATAATCGTGACCTGAGCTCTCACAGCATAACACATTGAAATCAATGAGAGGCTTTTTAACCCATTGATTTCAATGTGTTACGCATATTAAACGGAACCCATTGAAGTCAATGGGATTCTGCTTTACAGCGCTGATTCTTACGTGAGTTATCGGGCAAGAATCGGCGCCGCGTTACTCCGTGTGAATGCTTCCTTAGACTACACCGCAATGGAAATGTAGCAGAAAAAAAAACCTTGCATTTTTACAATACCAGTAAAGTGAATGATATTCTGGTGAGTCTCATTCTCACATTATGGAAAAAAGTGAAGCAGAAAAACTACGTTTTTGAAAAACTTTCTGTCCAAAGTGTTGCGGGAAGAATCGCGATGCGTTGCCGTCACGGCTTTTCCTGCATCACTTTTTTGCTGCAGGACGGCACTTGGGGCCTTAGTCTAAAGGACACACATGTGCATGCCCTGTTAGGCTGCATTCACACGGGGATTCCACGTATCATATTCTGTCGCAGCTGTCGCGATGGGATTCCGGTGCAGTGCACGGCATCCCGTCGTGGCTTTTCGCTCCGGATTAGGCCCAAATTAATGGGTTTAGTCCAGAGGGTGCTGTGGAGAGGCGGACACCGGGGCTGATTCAGCGGCGGAAACCGCCTGAAGAAAGGGCCGCTAGCAGTCTACATAGACCACCATTGTGAGGGGGCGGATTATGACGTGGATTCCGTGCCAAAATCCGCCCCCTCTTGTCCTGTGAGAACGGGGCCTAACAGTACAGGTATCAGAGCTGTGTCTTGTAACAAGTCATGAATCTTTATATCCATCACAAGACCAGGGCAGATTTTGTTTTACTAGCCAAAGTAGTCAATGAATGTTCCAATCTGAATGTCGGCAAGCAGCAAACATCTTAAAAACTGTGAGCAATGTATAAACCTTTTAGAATACCTTTTTAGTTTGCTGAAACAGTAATCTCACTGACCCATTGTCTCTGTTCCAGCATCTGTCAAGAGGGAATATGGAATTGTGTACGGAAACTGTGTACTGGCTCCTGTTCAGTTGAAGGTGGATCCCATATCACAACGTTTGATCTGAGAAGTTACAGCTTTCATGGAGATTGTTCCTATGTCCTCGCAAAGGTAATAGCAATAATTATTACTTATTATACTGTAGTAACAACATTTATACATCACTTATGTCCCCATCATTGCCCCCATATGTAGTATCATGGCCCTAATACTCAGCAGAAGACCCTGTTAGTGCCCCACCTGTCATATAATGGCACCTACTCTGCCATTATATGACAGAGTAGGTGCCATTATAATAATCATTAGATTATAATAATCTCCCCATCTCCCCTACATATAATAAAATGTCCCTCACACATAATATATTACCTCAGGGATATTTAAAAGGTGAAGCTAAATTGCATTCATACTTACCACCAGGGAAGATTTAGGGTACCATGGGCCACACACTGTTCAGAAAGCGCTGGCTAACCCCCCCCCCCCCCCCATCCCCCTTTTAAGCCAAAGATTTCAGTGACAGAATAACGTCCCATACTGGCCCTTCATGAAGTATAATGCCCCATAGCCTAATGTCCCATAAAGGCCCCTACACACAGTATTATGTCCCATAATGGTCCCATAATGCGCATCCACAAGAAAATGGCCGCTTACACCAGTTTACTGTGTAAGCAGCCACAAGAAAATGGCCGCTTAAGGGGCCACACAGTGGCTCAATGGTTAGTACTGCAGCCTTGCACCGCTGGAGTCCTGGTGTTCAAATCCCGCCAAGGGCAAAAAAAACATCTGCAAGGAGTTTGTATGTTCAATCTACATTCAAAAAAAAAAAAAAAAAAGAAAAAAGAAAGTGGCCGCTTACACAGCATACTGTGTAATCAGCCATTTTCTCGTGGCTGCCGGGCATGCGCAGTCAGCTCTTCTTGAGGCCCGAAGGCACAGCTGACTGCTCATGCCTAGAAGATTGAAACCCAGGATGGAAGAAAACACAGGGAGAGGCCATTCTTGAAGAAGATGGAAGCAGCATTTGAGAGTTCTCTCGCCGCATTGGGGACCCCCCAGTGCTGCGAGATAACTGATTTGCATACAGACGAAAACTGGAATTCCTACCGAACAGTGGCGCGAAGAAGACATCTAAAGGTAGGAGAAGAATAGCCTTTCTTAAGGCTATTCCTACGTGTGCACAGCCCAACTAGAGCACTACACTTGTACTTTCTACAGTACTTAAAACAGTAGTAGAAGCAAGCAGCACTTTTCTCTCTGCTTTTTTTGTGCGAAAACCAAACGGAAACCACACGGACCCCATAATAGTCTATGGGGTCTATGGGTTTCTTTAGGTAACCGCTTTTTTTTTTTGTGGATAGGTTTCCGTTCGGGGGTCTCCAAGGAATGCAGATGTGAACCCGGGCAAACGTATTGGTGTCTTTAGGATGCAACACCCAGCACCCCCAAGTTCAGCTGTGCCTGTTTGAAGAGGCTTCAGTGTTCATACAAATCCTGCGACCTCTTCACTACTTAACAATCACAGCATCACACATTGTATAGCAGCTGTAATGTGATTCGCAGCTCAGCCCCATTAACCGAAATAGGAATGAGCAGCAAACAAGCTTGGTCACCGATAATCATGATATCACATGACCTGGATAGGTCTTCAGTATTTTCATTCCAGAACACCCCTTGATGACAAATGAATCCTACCCTTTTGGACGTATCTTTTTGTTCACTCACTAACACGCGATGACTTTCTTTCAGCTGTGCACAGAATCCTTATTTACGGTCCATGGAGAGATTAAGCCCTGCAATCTGAATGAGTTGGAGACTTGTCTAACAAAAATAGTTCTGGTTCTAAACAACCCTAGTACAGTAAGTATCCTTAGATATTGGTAGCTGTAATATGGGTAAGAAGGGGGTACTCCCTTATATATCTTATAAGATGGTGGTTACTAGTATAGGACCCCTCTGATCCCAAAAGTAAATGGGCTGCTTTAGACTCCTTCCTGTTTGCACACCCAGACATGACCCACCTTATTACACCTCATACCAGATCCCAAACTATCTCTTCAAAGACTGGAGACCAGACATTTAGATAGCCACCACTTTATGTTCCTGCTCTTTTCTCTGGGACCATCTGTTGCTACAGACAATATCCCCAGGCCACCCAGGTCCAGGATGGTGTCTCCAGTAGTGCCCAGAAGTGGGGGGAAGAGCAGGAACAGGAAGAGGTGAGTATGTAGAGCACCTGGGAAATATGCCAGTACATTCACCAATATTTCCTTTTTCAGTGCATGTTATAGTGCAACGGATTGCATTATTCCATGCCTAGGCATCCAGTAGAAAAAATAGGGGTTGTTGTTTTTCAACATTGTTATGTATTGGTGATCTATCACATCCTTGAGTGCAAAGTTTCCAATGGGAAATCCTGGAGAAAACAACAAATGGACAAATGTTGACCAATTTAGACAAATCCCTCTTTGCCAGTCCTACTTGTGCCCCAATTGTGTTGTTCTCACAGATTTGATGTAATATGTGCACTTTTGCTATATTGAATACATGAAGGAAGACTTGGTTTACTCTAAAATAGTTGCGAACTTGTTCCTCATCTATTTCTGTTCTATATTTCAGAAAATAGTCATCACCAGTGATGGAGATATTACAGTAAACTCTCTGGATATTACTTTACCATACAATGTCGGTGAGAATCCGCAGAATACTTATGAATCCATGATTTCATTATAAGACTTACATATTGTGCAGCTATTCATGATATGCTTTATTAGGTGCCATATACATAGTTCCAGTGGCGTAAGTAGGAATGGCGGGGCCCCGTGGCGAACCTTTGACATGGGGGCCCCCCCTTCTCCCCCCCGGCTGACGTCGAAAACCCTGATCGACGCCGAAAACCCCGACTGACCCTACTCCCCGCATTCTTGCACACACTATTACGCCCCATAGTGGCCCCTGCACACAGTATGACGCCCCATAGTGGCCCCTGCACACAGTATGACGCCCCATAGTGGCCCCTGCACACAGTATGACGCCCCATAGTGGCCCCTGCACACAGTATGACGCCCCATAGTGGCCCCTGCACACAGTATGACGCCCCATAGTGGCCCCTGCACACAGTATGACGCCCCATAGTGGCCCCTGCACACAATATGACGCCCCATAGTGGCCCCTGCACACAGTATGACGCCCCATAGTGGCCCCTGCACACAGTATGACGTCCCATAGTGGCCCCTGCACACAGGATTACGTCCCATAGTGGCCCCTGCACACATTATTACACCCTATAGTGGCCCCTGTACACATTATTACACCCCATAGTGGTCCCTGCACACAGTATTGTACCCCATAGTGGCCCCTTCACCCACTATTACGTCCCGTTGTGGACACCGATTAACAATTATTATACTCTGGGGTCTTTTCAGACCCCAGAGTATAATAATCGGAGACCCAGGGGAAGAACAACATAAAAAAAAAACACTGTAACTTACCTGTCTCCCGACTCCCCGCTGGCGGCCATCTTCAATGACGTCAGGGACGTCATGTGACCGGGAGCCTGCGTCGCGACGCATAAGGACGCAGGCCCCGATCATATGACGTCTGAGACGTCACACAAGTAGGCCGAAGCCTGCGCGGAGCCTGGAGAGGTAAGTAACACAGTTTTTTTATGTTTATTACCTCTCCTGCACTTCCGATCATTATACTCGGGGGTCCGAAAAGATTACCCCGAGTATAATAGTGCTTGTAGGGCCCGCAGTGTCACTATGGTATGTTCTACAATATAGTAGGGCCACCACAAGAACATCTGCGGCAACCTCTTTATGAAGGTGTCATGTTGGTGGACATGTGGTGCCTGTTGGATAATGAAATCTATAAAGTGTCACTTACACAATGGGTATGTTTCACTATCCCTGGGGTGATATGCCATAGTGAAAACCACTAGCCCTCCCCCTCACCGCCAAGGGTGAATGCCCACAGACGCCATCCTTAGTTTGCAAGAACTACTGCAGTACTGATGGAGGATCTCATTGAGGTTATAGGTGACCCGGGGAGTGATTGGTAAGCTATATTCAGTACTCCCCACTCTGCTCCCCACTTTCTGCTCCGGGGCCCCTCTGTGATATCAGCATCTTTGCCTGAAGCAGGGAGGAAAAGGGCAGCAGAGTGGTGAATTTTATACCACTCGCTCCCCAGGGCATCTGTATCTGCAATGGGCTCCTCCACAGTGCTCATTGCACTTGTAAAGTAAGGATGGCACCCGCAGGTGTTCAGAGGATGGCTGGAGCAGAGTCGAAAATAATCAAGGTAACTCACTCCCTCCTTGAGTATCAATAAGTGTTGGGGCCATTATATTACAAATTGTATGTAGGAGGCATTATATTAGGACATTATATTATATGTAGGCGAACTATGGGGGCCATTATACTATATGTGGGGGGGCATTATATTGTATGTGGGAGCTATTATATGTGGAGACAGTGTTGGACCACTGTGGAGGCCAATATATTACATGTGGAGCACTGTAGGGACATTATATTACATGTAGAACACTGTGAGGGGTCATTATATTACATTTAGGGGCCATTAAATTACATATTGGGGTACCTTGGGTGCAATTATATTACACATAGAGTCATTGAGGGGTCATTATGTTACATGTGGGACACTGTTGGAGCCATTATATTACATGTGGAGCACTATCAGATCCATTCTAATAAGTGTGAGTGCCATTATACTACTTGTGGGTTCACTAAGGAATCCGTTATACTATAGGGGACTAAGGGGGCCATTTCTGCCTCTCTCCTCCTTCCTTGGCATGTGGCTGATTTGTGAGTAATAACTTAAGCTCTGGGTAAGTCTTTGATTGAGGGCAACAGACATAACTTTACTTGGGGTACCAGAAATGCCAACTACGCCTCAGTAATGCACAGCTATAGTGGGTGCAAAAGTAGCAGTGGTTACCAGGCCCTGGAGCCTAACGGGCTAAGGGAGCCCAAAGACGTCTCTACAATATAAGACCATGACAGTATTATACATAACACATGGTAATTGAGGGCCCCATTGCAGAATTTCCATTGGTCTCAGGAGATCAGGTTAATCCTCTGATCAATGATGTTAGGCTAGCCTTGTATTCAGACTAGGCTTCAGTCCAGAAATACCGTATATTATTGTAGTATATAAATGTGTGTTCTGCTTTTGTGTCTCCAGCTATTGTCACTATTTTCCGGCCTACTTCATTTTATATCATGGTATATGTCAACTTTGGTCTTCGACTGGAAATCCAGCTCGTACCTACAATGCAAGCATATATATATTTAGATAGTTCTTACAACGGCCTTACATGTGGTAAGTTTATACATAACTGAAGATTATATAATAAGGTGTTCACATGAGAACATGTATGTTTGACCAGCACATGTCCTTTCTACAAAATACAATGAAACAGTGTAATTGCAAGAAACAAAGTACAATGAAAATCCTCTCCATCTTAATATCATCTGAATCAGGGTTGGGATAAGAGGTAGGTGAAGTTGGCAGCCATATAGGGCACCACTGAAGATGGGCATGTGCTAATTGAAATTATGTTCTGCAAATTTCTTTGCCCAGTCATATGCTGTGTTGAAGCTGCTGATAATACTGGAAGTGCCAGGGTACAATGAGATTTATATGTATTAGCATTTTGGTTACTTGAAAGCAGTCTTAGTATAGTCATGAAGACTGTAGGGTATATGGGCATCATGGCGGAGAGCCCTGCTATCAAGACTCAACTGTGTGAGTTAAAACAGTGAAGAGGCTTCCATTCTGGCAGACTTGAGTGGTCCTTGTATTACACAGACTAACATTAATCTAAATGCTTGCCCATGGCTGCCAACAGCAATGCTGGAGAAATGCCAGACTGGCTGCAGATTCCCCAGGAAACTATATGCTGGGGGCCAATTGTCAGTTTCCGCTGTGTTTGGGACATGACTGGCTGAGATGCGAATACTCCTTTAATGCATGTGGCTATATTACTGTTATGATTTGCAATGTGATGAAATATACTGTTAAGGGCTCGTTCACATCAGCGCCCGGTTTCCGTTCTGCAGGTTTCCGTTTCCTGCCTGAAACTGGGCAGGATACGGAAAACTGCAGTCATTTTTCAAACCCATTCATTTGAATGGGTTTGAAAAGTGTCCGGCCGTGAGCGTTTTATGCTCTCCGCGGCGAAACCGTTTTTTTATCAACCGGACACAGAGTCGGACATGCAGTTGTCTGTGTCCGGTTTAAAAAAACGGTTTTGCTGTGGAGAGCATAAAACGCTCACCGCCGCTCACGCAGAAGACGGAAACCTCAGAACGGAGATCGAACGCTCCTGTGAACCCAGCGTAAAGGGATTCTATAATTTGAAAAACTCATTTTCAAGTAAAGGCTTGTTGTCCTACCTTTACGTCTTTGATTCTCCCTACCGTTTCTTCAAAATTCGGTTTCTCCTGGTTTGCTAATGAGAATCCCGGAGCACCCAGCTCTCCGAGCATCTCCCGCGTCATACCTGTCCACCGCCCTTTTCATGCTTGTGCCTCATCCCCTCCTCCTCTTCTCTGGAACTTGTTCCTTGCAAAGGCCTCTGATGCCACGCTGTACCTATCTAAAATCTCGAGCATACGCAATTGGCTCTGCCACTGTGGGTTCGAGTAGAGCCAACTCTACATGCCCGAGTGACCATTTTGTGGTGGTCTGCTACAACAGCGTATTGCACTTGAGAAGTATGCTCATGTAGTTCTCTGGAGAACTGAGAAAATTAGCGCAGTACGCTCATGTAGGAGACCACCATAAAATGGCCGCTCAGGCAGAGTCGATTGCACATACCTGAGATTCTAGATAGGTACAATGCGGCGTCAGAGGCCTTTGCAAGAAACAAGTTCCGGAGAAGAGGAGTTGGGGACGGAGCACAAGCATGAAAGGGACAATGGACATGTATGATGTGGGGGGGGGGGGGGGGGTTTCGGAACGCCCCCGTTGCACCATGATCCTCACCAGAAGAAACCGAATTTTGAAGAAATAGTGGGGAGAATCAAAGAAGTGAAGGAAGAAGCAGAATAGCCCTTTTAAGGGTTATTCTAACGTACCTTTAGTTGAAAATGTTTTTTTCAAATGATAGACTCCCTTTAAAAGGTAACTGCGAGGACCCCACTGCACCGAGGTTTATTGACTGGTAACCTATTATATCATTCAGGTCTATGTGGAAACTTCAATGAAAAGCAAATCGATGACTACGTTATACCAAGTGGATTGTCAGTGCAAGATTTGGCCACATTCACAAATTCATGGAGAAGTGAGCAAACTTGCTCCAAAGCTTCAACAGATGTTATTGATCCATGTTCCATCAACATTCAAAAGGGTGAGTAAACTACATATCCGAATATAATGAGCACCACTCATAGCACAATTGGACAGATTCCAGACAAATTCATGTGAGTAACCATGATGTATAAAGAAAGAATAGCTATCTAGTGAGTCCCCTTAGACCAGGGCCCCACGTTGCGAAAACGCAGCTTTTTATATTTTACATTATCTGCAAAGTGGATGAGATTTAGGCTAAACATATTTACACATTGCAGAAAAAATCCACAGCAGAAATCGCAGCATGTCATTTATACCTATGGAAACGCTGGAGTTTTCGATATAGGTATAATAGGGGCAGAAAGTCCACAGAGGAAACTGCAGATTTTCTGTGAAAGCATTGAGGGACAAAGCACAATGTGTTTATTTGCGACAATTATCTAATGAAACATAGTGGAACACTGCAATTTCCACCTCGGCCTATGTAGATTCACGGTGCGAGCAGGCCCAACACCAGGGGCGGCAGCGCCTTGAAAAAAGTTTTAAGCAAAAATGGATTAAAGAAAAATAATAAAGAAAAGTAAAAGTTTGTCATGACGCCATTTGGGGTTTTGGCTTGGGGTGACAGGGCCTCTGGGAATAGGTGGTGATGCAGTGCCAGATGTTATACCCTCCCCAACCAGGGCAGATCCCAGGGCCAGATGATATAGGTGAGGAAGGGATGATTTCCAGGAGGAGTAACAGAGGGATGATCAATAAAGGATTACAGTCCAGACAGGGGTTAACCAAACATGGTTTACTTCTGTAGACAGCAGGAGATAACAGATTGTACAGGAGGATTCACCTTGCTCCAGTATAGTGAGATGCCAGTCTTCCCTTTTACCACTAGTATGATTCAGCCTTCCACTGCTGCTCACACTCTCTAATAGATTTCCTCTGGTCCTGGGATCCAGGAGCTCAAAGGTTAAGTACAACTTGGTAGATCCCCCTTCTGGACAGAAGGTAACGCGAGTTCTTTGGGATGCTGGATACACTCACCCCAACTCTGTATATTACTGAGCCTCCAGGAATCTTGCATTCACTAGGCATGGGTCCAGTGAGTTTCTCAATATTCTAAGTGTTTCACACACTAGTTAGGAATTGATGGTCCTATGACTACAGCTCCGTGCCTGCTTAGGTCTAACCTCTGCTGGGCCCCGGGCTCCTCTGCTGTGCTATCACACACCATGCGGCTGCAGCACACCCTGCACCTCCACACACCTCAGCCCTCTCCTTCAGCCAACCTGGAACTCAAAAAGAAACTCTTCCAGTCTGTAGCTCCAGCCCTCTTCCTAAAGAGGCAATCTCTGTGGAACTTTGTGTGTGCTAACCGGTTGACTGGATCTCACTATACCTTCACAGTACACAGTGTAGATCACCTAAGATGACATTTGTAGTGACCCACTCTGTGGGGCGCTACACTTGCATACACCAACAGTTAATAAATGTGTGTTGGGAGAGATGGACTCCCTCTTTATCTACACAGGAGATCTTATGTCTTGTACATTTACAAAAGTGAAACAATCATATTTTCATCAATCTCGTTTTGTAATACAGAGTCTTATGCGTCACTGTGGTGCTCCAAATTAAATTCCAAGGATGAAGTATTTGCTGTATGTCATCATGTTGTCAATCCAGCTCCCTACTATCAGGTAAATCAAATTATCCATCCATCTATCTATCTATCTATCTGTCTGTCTGTCTGTCTGTCTGTCTGTCTGTCTGTCTGTCTACAAATGAGGCAGCACTCCAACAGGTTCAAGGGAAAAAGTGGGGTATTTTATGATCACCCACATGCAGTGTTTCTGTTCAAAAACTTAGTGTGTCATCCTTGTACACACCTGCCAATAGTCAAATGCTGGTGTGAGGCAGGGGGAGCACTTCCACTTATGGATACACATGAGTTTACTATACTTAAAGGGGGTTTCCGGGCCAAAAAAAAGGTCTGATAGTGCTCTTAATGGGTTAATAAATGCACCCAAATACCTTTAGCAGTGCTTTCTGGGAGTTCCTGGTATCTCCTGCATTTGTTTACTTGGTTCAGCTTCCTGCTATGTAACTTTGACACTAGTTTCCTCTCACTTCATCCCCCTTCCTCTCTCTCCCTCCCATACACCTCCTCCCTGTCTCTCTAGCTATCCCACCCACTACTAGCCCTTCTTAACTCAGTCCAATTCTCCTTACCTTCCTTCCTTCCAGTCTCCCTCCAGTGCAACGGCTCCTCCTTCTTTTCTGATTCTGCCGACACTCTCAATAGTCCCAGCACTGCTCTGTGCTCTGCAGCCGATTTACCTCTACTGCGAAGACGTGAGAGCTGTTTCCAAGCCTGCGCAGTGGAGGTGGATTATCGGCTGCAGAGAACAGAGCAGCACCGGGACTGTTGCGCGTCGGGCAGAATCAGAAAACAGGGAGGAGCCGTCCCGTGGACAGAAGCCTGGAAGGAAGGGAGGTGAGTATAATGGAGGGGGAGGAGTAGTAGTGGCATTCCGTTTCCGAAAACGGGGAAATGGGTCATCACCAGATAACCAGATGAAATGTCCCAGGGACATGGGTAAATATACATTTTTGATAAATTATGTTATTTAGAAAGTAGTCAGGGGGAGGGTGTTTAGATTAGCGTAGGGATTAGCATTTATCTTGGACAAGCCCTTAGCCAAACATCACAAAATGTTTTAGGACCAGTCCCTTATATGAGGTATATACATCATTGAATCAAATTATGGTGTCAAAATTAGGTGACATGCAATATAATCCTTCTCCCACATGTCAAACTGAAAACCTCGCTTTAGGCACCACGATGTGTAAATACCGGAAATGCCTCGGTAAAAACAGCAGCGTTTTTGTAAATCACAACATGTCAATTATGCCTACGGAAAAGCTGGCGATTTCCGTATAGGTATAATAGAGGCAGAAAGTCAACAGAGGAAAACTCTGCAGACTTGTAAAAACTACTGCGGGAAAAACCAAGATGTGTTTGCGATGCGTTTTTTTCTGCAGTGCTTTTTGGCTGTGGTTCGCTGCGTGGAGCCTTAATCTTAATACACGTCAAGACAATATTTTCATACTTTTTCCAACACCTTAAACTATTCTTGACCCTGAGATAATATGTATTGTTTATTTTGTAGAATTGCTTGTATGACACTTGTCTGTGCAGAAATTCAGAGGACTGTATGTGTGCAGCAATTTCCAGTTATGTCCGTGCTTGCACTGAGCGCGGGGTCATTATTTTGAACTGGAGGAATAATCTGTGTGGTAAGTAGAGGAATTTGACAATTTTTGCAAATATAATACAATTTTTGTTTTGTAGTAAAGCCCGCTTTGGCATTGCTATTGATGCCCTGACCAGAAGCCGCACTTTTCTCTCTGCATGTTTTGTGCGGAAACCACACAGACTTTATTATAGTCTATGGGGTCCGCGGGTTTCCTTAGGTAGCCGCTTTTTTATGCGTATAGGTTTCTGTTCGGGAGGGTCCTCAAGTGGACTACCCGAATGGAAACCCAAACGCAGATGTGAACCAGGCCTTAGGCTCACAACCTCACTTCGTTTCTGTAGTCTTAGGACATTATTGAGTGCCCTCGATTCTTTCTTAGCAGTCTCCTATCAGGTGTAGCTTGGATTTATTTTTTGTCCTTTTAGGTTTTACGGTTTACTAATCCCAGGTACCTAACAACTCAATGCTGTATAGGTTAGTGCCATACAAGGGTAGTATAAGTATTTTAGATTTTCTATAAACATATCAGGTGGCTCACACATGATTTTACAGTTTAGGAGAATTCTTCTGATAGAAGTAATCATATAGAGTTTACAATATATATATTTTTTTTAGACAAATACAGTCAAAACTGCCAACCTATGGTTTATCGGGATGGTGTCAGCAAATGCCAACCTACTTGTCTATCCCTGAGCATACCAGATAATTCCTGCACTGTGGAGTTCACTCCTATCGATGGCTGTGTCTGTAATACGGGATTGTACATGACACAGGATGGTCAATGTGTTCCACAGAGTGAATGTCCTTGTTACCATATGGGAATATATTATGCACCAGGAGAAAGAGTCCTCAGAAATGGCATTGAGTGGTATGTATTATTGCCTGGTCAGCAACCTGAATTGTACGGATAACATAGTTGTTTTAGGATTTCCTAAGCTTGCAATTAGGGCTGAGCTGATCTTGAGATTTCAGGATCGTTTTTAAAATCGGATTTTCGATCATTTTCCAGCCGATCGTGATCGTGAAATTTGCTCGATCGACAATCGGGATCCGATCTTTCCCGATCCTGATCACTGAACCCTATTAATAATATATACATGAATAGGGTTGAGCCGATCTTGAGATTTCAGGATCGTTTTTAAAATCCGATTTTCGATCATTTTCCAGCCGATCCCAATTGTGATTGGGAAATTTGCTCGATCGCCGATCGGGATCCCATCTTACCCTTACCGATAAGTTCCTCAATCTAAATCTGTAGAAGACCTTGTTGACTATGCTGTTACTTCTTTAACCCCTTAAGGACACAGCCCAAAAGTATGTTAAGGACCAAGCCTATTTTTTCAAAATTGACATGTGTCACTTTAAATGGCAATAACTTTGAGACGCTTTAACTTACACAAGTGATTTTGAGAATGTTTTCTCGTAACACATTATACTTCATGTTAGTGGTAAACACTAATCAATATTTATGTATTTATTTATTAAAAAAATAGGAAATTTGATGGAAATTTGGAAAAAAAATGCAATTTTCAAAATGTGAAATTCTTTGCTTTTCATGCAGATAGTTATACCACCCAAATATAGTAATAAATATTATCTCCCATATCTCTGCTTTATATCGGCATCATCTTTTGGATTGTATTTTAATTTATTTTGGACGTTACAAGGCTTACAAGTGTAACAGCGATTTTCCAGATTTACAAGAAATGTAACTGTTTGTTTTTTTGTTTGTTTTACACACTTTATTTAAAAAAAAAAAACTTTTTTACATTTGTGCTGTAAGCACACTAGAACCAGCGATCAGAGAGGATCACTGGTTCTATACTAACTATAGACTTGCAATACACGTGTATTGCAGTCTATAGAGGAAGCTAGCTATGCAGATGCATAGACTAGCTTCCTCTCGTCCTGGCATCCAAGGGGTTAACCCTCCCCCCATCGGAGCGGAGGGTTTAAGGAGCAGTGTAGCTGTAAATTACAGCTCACACAGACTCCTTAGGCAGCCGGCAGCATGCTTTATGGCCGGCCAAACCCCTAGGGTGCCATGATCACTATGGATCATGGCACCTTAAGGGTTAAACAGCGGGGGGTCGGTGCAATCACCGTCCCTGCTGCTACAGGGGAAGCCTGGCTGTCAGATACAGCCGGCCTCCCGTGGAGATCGCACGGGCTCTGCTTCTGAGCCCGTGCAATCTCAATCACGTACAGGTACGTGGGAATGCGGGAACTAACCACATTCCCTGACGTACAGGTACGTGATTTAGCGTTAAGGGGTTAATATCAGATTTTTGATGCTCTTTGATGGTTTGATGAATCACATCCAGTATATTGCCATGATACCAGTGTAAACACAACTTACAAACTATAAGTTACTTTATTTATATGCTATAAGTAAAATAACTGGGAATGATATAAGTATTTACTGATCCTTTCATTCACAGTGTCTGTCGCAATGGGAAGCTGATCTGTGACTACAGCAATCTACAAATAATAAGTAAGAACATTTATCGAGGAGAACATCAAACTACATGTTAAAGTATGCTGACATATGATCTTCATAACTATCCAGTCAGTACCTAAGAGCTAGTGGCATAACTAAGGCTTGTGGGCCTGGTGCAATCTTTTGTCTGGGGCCCCCTACCTCATCCCTGCAGCGAATTCTTGAGAGTGATGGTTACGGGTGCTAAGGAGTTAAGTGTGGAGATGGCCTCTCTGAGATCTCTACATTTCAGGTCCTTAGACTTTTTAGGGGTGTGGGAGAGTCACCAAAAACTATATGTATAGGGTATAACAATAACTATCATTTACTACAAATTGTAAAACCGCGTATTTCAATATATTTTTATTTCATTTTAGATTGTACCCTACCCATGGTCTATTTAAATTGTTCTCAGGAGCCTGAGGGAACTAGAGGAATTGAGTGCTTAAGGAGCTGTCAATATCTGAATGTAGATTGTGTGAGTATATTAAGATCACCATCTGAATGCCAAACAGATACAGTAGGTATACCACCTATGGCATAACTATAAAGGGTGCAAACTGGGAAGTTGCACTGGAGCTTGGAAGCTGCAGAAGCCTAAAAGTTTACTTTGTCCTATATGAAGAGAGCGTTATTTTTGAAAGACCTATAATGGTTGGCGTCCCAGAATGAGGTTATCCCTAAGGTTTAAGTTCCTTTTTCTAAAGCACTATGGCCTAATGCACATGACTGAGGCCAGGTTAATGCTCCTCCGAGGGGGTGTTTGATAGTCCATTCTATTCCGATGAACATAGAGCAGAAAGTCTCCATAGAGGTAAGTGTATCATGGCATGCACTCCAATGACAATTGGATGTCACTCTGTCATCCGAGTACATTCCACTCACACACGGTTGTATGCATGGGGCCTAAGGGTAAGTTCACACGGGGATTTTTGGATCATAACCTGAGGCGGAGGCCGTCTCAGGTTCCAATCCAAAAACTGGGTAGCCATGACTCAAAGCCGGTGCACTGCACCAGTGTCTGGCACTCTGCTCCGGATTAGGCCCAATGAATGAGCATGTCGCTTCTTTTTTCCGGGAGCCGGAAGAAACGGCTCCTGGAAAAAAGACCTGAGCGGCTCCCATTGATTTCAATGGGAGCCGTCGTTTTGGTCAGGATTTTGTGGCCTCAAAACCTAACCAAAAAACTCAGTGTGAACTTACCCTAATAGCACAGAGCAGAGGTGCATTACCTGTCTCTGCTGAAGGGAGTCACAGATGACATTGTTATTTAAGCAACTTTAAGATCAAATTATTTGACCAATGTATGAACCTCTTAGGCATCATACCGAATATAGTTAAGCACTTTACGGAATTGGGGGGGGGCAACAAGGCATACAGTGTAGGGCACAAATAATGTACAGTGTATCCATTCTTGATTACATGCTATTAGTAACTGTATAGTTTATTACAAGAAATTAGAAGAAGCTTTATTTATTTTGGAGTTAGTCGGGAACCCCTAGCCTACAGGGCCCGTACGTAACTGCATACACTGAGCATGTTCACAACACAATTTTTGTTTTTTCATTTTTATAGCTTTCCTTTAATTTAATAATCTGAAAGATAATTGTTTTTAGATGTTTATTAAGGCTTCATGTCAATGTATTCAGATATTCTCTAACATCCATGTTACCTTACTTTGATAAATAATAATTCATACTTTGTATTATAGATCAAAAATAATACTTGTAGTAACAGTCATATTGTTTTATTTCACAGTACAGCGATGAGTGTATCTCAGGTTGTGTTTGTCCTGAGGATATGTTGGCAGATGGCAAAGGAGGATGTGTAACAAGTGATGCCTGTACCTGTTTTCACGGTGACAGAGTATATGACCACTACGAAAATACCAAGATTGGCTGCAATGAGTGGTATGTGGTTAGCGTTTCATCACTAGATATTCTGAAGATAAGTTTCTGGAAATAGAAATAATTTCACTTATGTTAGACATGAGAGCTGAGAAGATGTACAGTAGGAATCAGAAAAAAATGGCTGCTATTATATTAACTTTTAATGACATTTTTTTTTTTAAATAAAGAATTTAGTACATGGATTTTACAGTATTATGAATGATATGGATCATACTTTAAAAAAAAAAAATCTGTTAGTGCTATTTATGGGTTAATAAGTGCACCCATATACCATTAGCAGTGTTTTGAATGATTTTTGGGTTTCTCTAAGAGCGTCTAGCGTCTTCTGCTTTTGTTTACAAGGTGTAGCTTCCTGCTGAAAAGAATTCTGGTAGAAGTAGGCTCTCACACTATCTCCCTCGCACTCCCCTGCCCCTCTAACACCCCTCCCTCTCTCCCTAGCTATTCCTCCCACTGCTAGCTCTTCCCAACTCACTTAGCCCACCCTCCTACCCAATTATACTTTACCTGTCTTCTTCCTGTCTTCCTTCTGCAGGGAAAGTGCAGCACTGTGCCGTAGCCTTCAATACATCTCCATTGTGCAGGCTCCAAGCTTGTGCAATAGAGATGTAGGTTTTTAAATGGTGTAAAATCCAGCTTCAAACCAGGTATCACGTCAGAAAATTTCTTAAAATATAACTTTTATTCTCGGGTCCAAAATAAAAATGTTACAAAGTAACATGGAGTAGACAAAAAAGTCAAAGCATTACAAAAGGCTACGCGTTTCTGGACAGAGCGTGTCCCTTCTTCATGGCCTACTACTACAAGTTAAAAGGTACGTATAAATAGAAACACCTAAATTGACCACTCCTCTCTTTCTGTTCACCCTTTCTATTACAGATACACAAATCTACATATACAGATTATAAACATATAATTAAACTATAAATAACATACAATATAATAAACAAATCCATGCAACACAATATAATCTAACTACAGTGCTATAATGATGTGAAAAACACTTTCTCAAGCAAATATACACAAAACACTATTAACCAAATCAAATTAAACCTAACATCAATAACAAATCCAACTTAAATATAAAGAAATACACTCAAAATACCGATATCCGTTGTTTTCAAGCATTTGAGCGCTCTAACGGCGTCCCATATCTTCAATAATCCATTCCGCCTAGAACACATAGTCAGGAAACCATAGTTACCAAGCACCTGACATATACCAGGAAGGGCGAAATAACACATGACAAGTCACATGAGCGGTCATATGACTAGTCATGTGATCAATTTAAACACAAAACCAATGCTTGCTATAGCACAATAAAGCCTCAGCAACTAACAGGATAATAATAATAATCAAACAATACGGAACAACGTAACCACTATAAATAACCTGTTAACATCTATATAGGTTACATAAATATAACTATTAAAAATTCAAAAAAGGGGGGGGGGGGACTTTATTCGTACCATACAAAATGATTAATTAATGCCATCATTAGAAAGGGCACTTTTTGGTTCCATACAATATTAATTCAAACATGCCATCATACTAAAAAATTCATTGCATGTCAAATCGAAAAAATGGATAATACACTAAAGAGAAGCACACCGGACAACACTAAAAGAATATACCAATTAATAAATATAGGATAAATCCGACCGTACATTTAATCCCTTCGGATGTCTGGAATTCAAATGCATTATCCAGTATGCTTCTCTTAACATTAGCTTCTTCCTCCAATTTCCCCCTCTCAACGGTTTGTTCACCTGTTCAATAGCATAATATAACAGGGAACTCGTATCTCCTCCATGTACAAATAAAAAGTGTTTTGATGCACTAGATATATTTTCATTATTTTTAGTGCTATCGGCTATGTGTTCCGATATCCGAATCTTAACGTTACGTATCGTACAACCTACATACAAAAGTCTGCATGCTGAACATTCAATTACATAAACCACATGGTGGCTATTGCAATTTAAAAAACTTTTGATATTAAACATGCGTTTTTTATCCGTGTCAAAAAAAGTCTTGGTTTTTTTCACTTTACAACATACACTACACCTAGATTGTCCACAGTTATAAAATCCTGTCAGCTTCAACCAAGTATCACTAGAGGATATGGTATTCTCTACATACATACTCGGAGATAGCTGATCTCCAATAGTATGTCCTCGTTTAGCAACTACCTGAACTCCATTGTTCAAAATATCCCTAGTAACAGGATCCTGAAACAATATGGGTAAATGTCTTAGAAAGATTTTTTTAATTGATGAAAACTGACGGCTGTACTTAGTTGAAAAAACTACTCGTCTCTTTTCTTGATCTGACAGATTGAAAGTTTTTTCCTCTAACAATGATTGCCGAGGTTTATTCTTTACAATATTCACTGTCCTAGTCAAGGACCAGTCAGGGTAACCCCGTTGCCTAAGTCTATCTAAAGTAATCCCTGATTCTTTGCTGAAATTTTCATCACTGGAGCAAGCTCTACGAGTGCGCACTAATTCACCCACTGGGATTGATTTAATCGTATGTTTTGGGTGTTGGCTGCTAGCCAGCAACAAAGAATTACCCATAGTCGATTTTCTGAATAGACTCGTGTGCACACAGCTTTTAACACTATCACCTTCCAAAAAAATATCCAAAAAGGAAATTTGTTTACTCTGATGTTCATGTGTAAATTTCAGTCCCATAACATTTGAATTCAAATATTCCACAAATCCTGGTACGGACGCCACAGAACCGCGCCAAACAATAAGCACATCATCTATGTAGCGTCCGTACCAGGATATAAACTCAAAAAACGGATTGACTGATGAAAAAATATCAAGTTGGCAATGGATGGGGAAAAAGGCGCCCCCATAGGGGCACCTTTGATTTGTAAATAGAAAGATCTATCAAATTGAAAAAAATTGTGTGTTAATAGAAACAAAGTCACATCCAAAATGTATTGACACAGAACATCTGTATATTTACTGTACCTAGTAAGGTGATAGGTTAATGCACGAATTACCATTTGATGTGGAATGTTTGAATATAGAGCCTGGATGTCACAAGAAAGCCAGGAAAAATCATTTTCCCACTTGAAACCATCAAAACAATTCAATACCATTTTAGAATCTCGTAAATAGCCAGGAACTCTTACTACCAATGGTTGCAACAAACTGTCTAGCCATTTGCAAATTTGTTCATTAATGGAACCGATACCTGACACTATTGGGCGAAACGTAAGTGGGTTTTGTGACTTATGTACTTTTGGGAGCCCATGTAAAATAGCTACCACAGGAAATTCTGGAATTAGGTGTTTAGATTCATTGACAGAGAAGATGCCTAATTCGACACCTTCTTGAACCAAAGCAGTAAGAATTTTTAAAAATTCATTCGTCGGATCCTGTTCCAATTTTCTATAGATAGTGGTATCTTTCAATATATCCAAACACCCTTGTTTGTAATCCTGTTGATCAAGAATAACTGTCTTACCCCCCTTATCTGCTTTCTTTATAATGATCCCCTCACGCTCTTTCAAATTCTTTAACATAACTGATTCCTTTTTAGTTAAATTACCAGATTTCCTAATCACACTATCCCTCAAAATCCCGAGATCAGCTTCCACCGCATTTTGAAAAATAGTATAGATCGGAGCTCGGGATTTCAAGGGATAAAAACCTGAATTGGTATATTGAAAATTCACTCTAGATACAGATTGGTCATTAAAGGGTTCATTTTCTTCCTGCAAATGGATTAAACTTAATAAGGAAGACTGCTCTTTAAAAGATAATCCTGAAAAAGCATTTTCATAAACTATATTTTCCAACCCATTATGCAAATTATTACATTTAGACACCTGTTGTTCACTACTCGCAAAGTGTCTTTTAATCGTAAGACCTCTAATAAACCGATTAATTTTGAACAATGGAGTTCAGGTAGTTGCTAAACGAGGACATACTATTGGAGATCAGCTATCTCCGAGTATGTATGTAGAGAATACCATATCCTCTAGTGATACTTGGTTGAAGCTGACAGGATTTTATAACTGTGGACAATCTAGGTGTAGTGTATGTTGTAAAGTGAAAAAAACCAAGACTTTTTTTGACACGGATAAAAAACGCATGTTTAATATCAAAAGTTTTTTAAATTGCAATAGCCACCATGTGGTTTATGTAATTGAATGTTCAGCATGCAGACTTTTGTATGTAGGTTGTACGATACGTAACGTTAAGATTCGGATATCGGAACACACAGCCGATAGCACTAAAAATAATGAAAATATATCTAGTGCATCAAAACACTTTTTATTTGTACATGGAGGAGATACGAGTTCCCTGTTATATTATGCTATTGAACAGGTGAACAAACCGTTGAGAGGGGGAAATTGGAGGAAGAAGCTAATGTTAAGAGAAGCATACTGGATAATGCATTTGAATTCCAGACATCCGAAGGGATTAAATGTACGGTCGGATTTATCCTATATTTATTAATTGGTATATTCTTTTAGTGTTGTCCAGTGTGCTTCTCTTTAGTGTATTATCCATTTTTTCGATTTGACATGCAATGAATTTTTTAGTATGATGGCATGTTTGAATTAATATTGTATGGAACCAAAAAGTGCCCTTTCTAATGATGGCATTAATTAATCATTTTGTATGGTACGAATAAAGTCCCCCCCCCCTTTTTTTGAATTTTTAATAGTTATATTTATGTAACCTATATAGATGTTAACAGGTTATTTATAGTGGTTACGTTGTTCCGTATTGTTTGATTATTATTATTATTATCCTGTTAGTTGCTGAGGCTTTATTGTGCTATAGCAAGCATTGGTTTTGTGTTTAAATTGATCACATGACTAGTCATATGACCGCTCATGTGACTTGTCATGTGTTATTTCGCCCTTCCTGGTATATGTCAGGTGCTTGGTAACTATGGTTTCCTGACTATGTGTTCTAGGCGGAATGGATTATTGAAGATATGGGACGCCGTTAGAGCGCTCAAATGCTTGAAAACAACGGATATCGGTATTTTGAGTGTATTTCTTTATATTTAAGTTGGATTTGTTATTGATGTTAGGTAAATTTATTTGTTTAATTTGATTTGGTTAATAGTGTTTTGTGTATATTTGCTTGAGAAAGTGTTTTTCACATCATTATAGCACTGTAGTTAGATTATATTGTGTTGCATGGATTTGTTTATTATATTGTATGTTATTTATAGTTTAATTATATGTTTATAATCTGTATATGTAGATTTGTGTATCTGTAATAGAAAGGGTGAACAGAAAGAGAGGAGTGGTCAATTTAGGTGTTTCTATTTATACGTACCTTTTAACTTGTAGTAGTAGGCCATGAAGAAGGGACACGCTCTGTCCAGAAACGCGTAGCCTTTCGTAATGCTTTGACTTTTTTGTCTACTCCATGTTACTTTGTAACATTTTTATTTTGGACCCGAGAATAAAAGTTATATTTTAAGAAATTTTCTGACGTGATACCTGGTTTGAAGCTGGATTTTACACCATTTAAAAACCTTCATTGTCCACTGGTCAAAGTCCCACCAGTTTCCGGGCTTCCTAGGACCACGGTAATATACAACATTTATATATGCTTTGGTGAGCTGGATCTGCAACTTTCAAGTATACAATAGAGATGTACTGTGGGATTCAGTGCTAAGCCAGGACTCTGCCTCTGTTGCGCATGCTCGTGCCAGTGTTAAGGAAAGAGGAGGAGCCGTCCACTGGGGAAGGAAGCCTAGATAGGAAGAAGATACACAAGTATGATGGAGTGGATGGGGGGGAGTAGTAGTGACGATCTGTTTCCAGAAATGGGGAAATATATCGTCACCGGATAATCAGAAAATGTCCCTGTGGCGGCCAGATGTTCGCCCCAGGTAGACGGGTAAATATACATTTTTGATTATTATTGTAATTTAGTAAGTAGGAGGGGGTTTAGATTAGTGAAGGGTTTTATAGTTATCCCGGACAACCCCTTTGACTTACTTATTAAAATGAAATCTGTATTATGTGAACATATCTTTCATCTTTTTTTCTGTCTGGAAGGGCTATTTTACACATTTGAATGGATTATATACAGATATAAAACTCAGGTTTTATTTTACAATTTATGCTTTTTTGACCTCACATTGTTTCCATTTTGCTTCATATTTTGTTATAAACTGTCCATTCTTTGTCCTATCTTTGTCCCATCCTTTTTTTGAGGTGGCTCCGTCTGCATCTGTCATTTAATGTCCGTTGCTCTCATCCTGACATTACCAACGGTAGTGTGAACCCACCCTTAATTGTCTGTGTCAGAAAACCCTGTTAGGCTGGAGCCCCACGTGGTGTAAACGGTTTCCCTGCAGTGGAAACGCCATTCTCTTTCCTTTGAATAGTGCAGCAGGATAAATTGTGATGTGTTACCGCTGTGTTTTTTTCCCACAGCACTTTTTTGCTGCAGTCCGCTACATGGGGCTTAGCCTGAAAGGGATCCTATCATTAACAAATGTTTTAAACTAAAAGTCCATAGAAATAGTCGTTATTCATCTCTTTCCTTTATCTTGAAGGTCTGTATCTTGTGAATTTATCTTCGTTATTCATTGTGCTCAGAAAGCACAGGGAGCATCCCCACTGTGCTCTGAGCACAGCGTTGTCATCCATTCCAGCGCCACATTTCTTCTGCTCCATTGGCCATTCTCCTCCTCTTCACTCCTTTTCTTACATGAGACCAACACAAATGGCCAACGGACATGCACAGTCAACTGTTCCGTCGGCCATTTTATGATGGTCTTCTATAAGAAGAGGAGGAGAATGGCTGAAGAAGAAAATTGGTTCTGGAATGGATGACAATGCTGTGCTCAGAGCACAGGGGCAACACCCCCTGAGCTTTCTGAGCACATTGAAGAATGAAAAAAAAAAATCAAAAAAGGCTATTCCTACGTGCTTTTAGTTTAAAACATGTTTTCTGATGATAGAATCCCTTTAAGTATTCTACTTTTAGTTTATCTGTCACTACACTGAATATAAGATTGTTCAGGATTTATTCTGACTGTGTTTTATGTTTTTTTTTTTTTTCAAGCACCTGTATTAACCGTAACTGGGTCTGTGATGACAAAGGAACCCTGGCTGAATGCAAGGTTTATGGAGAAGGAAATTATATCTCATTTGACAAAAGGAATTTCCGCTTTAGTGGACAATGTGAATATACTTTGGTTCAGGTATGTCATAATAGGTAGAATGCTAATGTATGTGAACTCCAAAATTATGTAGACATGTTTATAAGCAAAAATTTTCTGCCTCTCAAAATATAGAAAGAAGGGAAGAAAGTCAAATTTAGGTCCTGTAGGCTCAAGCATGATATGGCCGTCAGTGCCTATGAGATTACCCGCTATATACTTTGTCTGACAGATCTTGTTCCTTGGCTGTTTTTTAGCTCGGCACCCTTAGGGTGCATTCACACAGAGTTTTGTGGCGCTGTTTTTGCCACAAAACTTGTGTAAAGAAGCAGTTCTGTAAAACAGAATCCCATTCAGTTCAATGGGTTCCGTCTTACGCGTGCTACACTTTGAACTCAATGGGAGGCTTTTTTACCCATTGATTTCAATGTGTTACGCGTCCTTTGGGTCAATAAAAAAAACCCAAAACATACACATGTCAGCCAAAGGACCATTCGGGCAATAGTTATATAATGGTTAGAGATGAGCGAGTAGTATCGATCGAGTAGGTATTCGATCGAATACTACGGTATTCGAAATACTCGTACTCGATCGAATACCACGTGGTAAACGCAGTAAAAATTTGAATACCCTCCCACTTTCCCTGGCGCTTTTTTTTTTCACCAATAACTATGTAGGGGAGGTGGGACAGGAACTAGGACAACGTAGGCATTAAAAAAAAAACTATATAGTAGAGATGAGCGAGTAGTGAAATATTTGAAATTCGATTCGAGTAGACCTCAATATTCAACTATTCGTTCGAATACTACTCGCTCCTCTCTAATAATGGATAGAATTTGAAACTGGTCTTAAACAGTATAAACATTTTGATTTGCCAGCCAGCCAGCCATCAAATGTGTGTAGGGGTCTCCAAATTCTCCCCACCACACCTCCTCCGATAGTGAGACTATGGACCTCACTGTCACAGGATGTGGTGACCATATTTGAAGAAATTTTTTCCTCTTATGGGGCAATTGATGTCAGTCTCATTAGGTTTTTTTTTACCTCCTTTTGGATCATCTCAGTAGTCTGAGGGTAAGTTCAGGTGGGGTTTTTTGGAATGGAAACTGAGGCAGAGGCCGCCTCAGGTTCCGGTCTGAAAACCGGGTAGCTGCAACTGAAAGCTGGTGCACTGCATCGGCATCCAGCCACGCACTCCGCTCCGGATTAGATCCAGTGAATGTCTTCAGGCCGAATCGCGAGGCAAAACTGCCTGAAGAATGAGCATCTCGCTTCATTTTTTCCGGAAGCCGGAAGAAACAGCTCCCGGAAAAAACTCCTGAGTGGCTCCCATTGATTTCAATGGGAGCCGTCTTTTTGGTCAGGATATGGCCTCAACATCCTGACCAAAAAAAACTACATGTGAACTTACCCTTATAGGTTGGACTTGTATCCATTTCTATAAATAAAACACTTCAAACTTTTGTGAGACTTTAAATGTCATTTTCATTGTCTTCACTGTTCATATTTACTCATTATATTTTCAGGATTTCTGTGGCGCTAATGTAGAGAGTGGAACCTTTCGCATTATTTCTGAAAACACACAATGCAGTGATAGTGGTTTGACTTGTTTAAAGACCTTCAAATTCTTTTATCATGTAAGTTCCTTTTACAATATTAAATGCTAAATTTTTTTAATAATTTTTTTTAATAATACTGTAGTAATAACAGCAGGCCAGCTTAGGAACAAAGGATCAGTCAGGTTAAAATATAACCTATCAATTCCATAGTAGACAATGTGCTATAGTAGACATTGTGAGGGTATTAGGTAGCGGTCACAAACATGAGGTCTAAAGTTCTTTTGCTCTTATCTCCTCAAATAGTCATAAGTAGAGGTGATTTGTGCTAGAAAATGTGTATAAATACAACACTAAATGTTACTAAAATCTAATATAGGGTCAGAGAAAGAAAAATAACAAAAATTCTGGCTCTCAGAATGTGTTGAGACACAAAAACAAAAAAAAAAAAAAGCCATGCTCTCATACACAGACAGATCAAATCAATTCAATTCAACTCCTCAACTTAGTCTCATTCAACACAATGGCAGCTGATCTGAAGTAAACTAGTTCCGCCACTACACATAGACTGGAGCTGTCTGTTTCCTGCTCTATTCTCTGTGTACCAGCTGCTAAGAACATCTGACTGATGAGGGTGTCCTGTGCCGCACTGATTTTATACTAATTAATAAAATTAATCAATTTTATCCTGAAAACCCCTTTTAAATATTATATTTCTCTGGTAAATCACATACTCTGTAGAAAAACTCACTCTAGCGCTATCTTTTGGAAAGTAGCTCCCTATGGATCAATGCCTGATTTTCTGTGAAACCTAGAGACAGTCGAGCAGATTTATTAAGACTGGGGTATCATTTGGATGTCCCTACACCAGAATGGAAATCTATGGCATATAAGAAAACTCACACCAGAAAACTGGTATAGGGAGCCTTCACACGGAGTAAACGCGCGTTTACTCCGTGTGAAGGCTCCCTTACAGCGATTGATGAATTCTCCCCATTGTCTGGTATTAAAGCCAAACAAGAACATCTATTAAAAAAATGGAAAGAGACCCATCCACAGACAGCTACTTTAGGGTTATTGCCCCTCACCAGTTGGAAACAGAGTAATGGCTTGGCTGGGTGTGAGGTCATACAAGTCAGAAGAGGTAATATGTTTCCTCAGACCACCTTGTGCTGTGCAGAGTCTAACAGGCCATTCACGCTCTACTAGGAATTCTGGGAAAGGAAAATATAATTAAGAGGGTAATAACCCCAAAACAGCTGTCTGCAGATGGGCCACTTTTCCTTTTGAGAAATGGCTTTAATGCCAGGTAGTGTCAGAATGTTTCACAGAAAACCAATTATAGAGCTATACGGAGCTACCTTCAAATAAGTGGCAATGGAGTGAATATTTCTTACTCTTGGTTCACATCTACATTTGGTAATCTGTTCAGGGAGTCTGCATAGGGGACTCCCCGAGTGGACTACCAAACGCATTTGCAAGTGGTGTGTAGTGAAAACACATGGACCCCATAGACTATTATGGGGTCCGTGGGCTTGCTGCGAGATCTCTGCACGAGTCATGCGGACAGGAAAGTAGATTGTGAAGTACTTTCCTGTCCACATATCCCATTCAGAGATCTTGCGGCAAGCACACGGACCCCATTATAGTCTATGGGGACCGTGTGCTTTCACTGCAGACTGCTTGCAAATGTGTTCGGTAGTCCGTTCAGGGGGTGCCCATGCGGACTCACCTGAACGGAATACTGACGCAGCTATGAACAAGGCCTTATACCATTCAATACTTGTTTGTGTACCTCATTACCAAAATTCCTAGTAGAGCATGCATGGTCTGTCAGACCATAGATACTACTACAAGATGGCCTACAAAAGCGATCTACCCAAGGAGACATAATAACCCTCCTGAAATATAAAAAACAATCTTCTGTAGCTAAATATTGCTTTTACAATATTTGCTGAGTGATGTGTGCTATTCTTTAACATTTCCTTATGCTCTATCTGATTTTTCCCTAGGACTACATTCTTCAGTTATCAGATGGCCAGGTATCTACAACCAATGGAGAAAAAGCAGTAGGGTCACCATTTCAGATCCAAAATACTAGCCTTTATCTGACCATTACTGCAAGCAATGGATTGGTCATGGTTTGGGATAAACAGTCAAGTGTCATTATCAAGGTCCCAGCAAATTTTCAAGTAAGTATTCTTAAAATTTTTGGATTTCTTGGATGTATAACATTAAAGACGTGCCGTGTTTTACAGACTGTAAGATCCACCTGTGGGGCCTCAGCCTCAAGCTGGAAATGTTAAATAAGCAAATGCACCCCTAAACCCTATATATTTTATGAAAGTCTCAATGGTTTATTGATAGCCACGTCCACCTTCATGCAACTTTGTGACAAACACAAATCATTTTTTTGAAACCCACAAGCAGCACCATGTTTTTTTGGTAAAATGATGGAATTCATTGGCCCCATTTACCAATCTGTACATTCTGTAGTTCAGTCCCATTGAAATGAATGGCGGTGAGAAGCAGCATGGTCATGTGACCAATGGACATGATGTCACTTCCTGTAAAGTTTAAAGCAGCCATGGCTTCTAATCCTGGCTGACCCATTTAAATTTCATTGTCTGCTCCTAAGATGGAACATAAAATTGTAACTGCTGGTGCAGACCTGTAATATCTAATGTAACCTGTTGACATTATATATGTGTGTGTGTGTGTATGTATATATAAATATATATACATATACACACACGTGTTTTTTTAAACTTTTTTTTACAGAACTTTTTTTTTTTTTTTTTATAGAATGCAGTCTGTGGACTCTGCGGAAATTACGATGGCAATTCAAACAATGATTTTCAAACTCGTGGTCAGTTGAATGTAGAAGATGTGATCGAATTTGGAAATAGCTGGAAAGTGTCATCGTCATGTCCAGAAACTGATGTTATGAGCGAACCCTGTGAGATTAACCCCCACCGAAAGTCATGGGCTCAAAGACAATGTAGTATTCTCCTGGGTGACACATTCAAGCCCTGCCATTCCGAGGTATATTTATAAAGTATGATTGTAGATAATGGCCTAAATATGATATTAATAGGAGAATCAGGTTATGAATTATCTTATAAATGTACCAAAGATTCCAATTAGTTTTATATTAACTGTATTTATATGATCTACTGGCCAATCATTCTTATTCATTTTGTGAGTGAAAGAAACAATTCTTCCTCTATGGATGGTGAGGATGGAGCCTTCTACTTTTTTGTCATAGTAGATCAGGCCACTAGGGTTGAGTGATCGGGAAAGATCGGATCCCGATCGGCGATCGAGCAAATGTCATGATTGGGATCGGCTGGAAAATGATCGAAAATCAGATTTTAAAAACGATCCTGAAATCTCTAAGATTATGTGTAAGGGAGTTGCTAGGACAGCAATTCCCCAGTAACTGTTTGAATCCTGGGACGGGACACAAGAGACAGTGAGCCCTAAGCTGAAGCCCCCAACTGACCCTTCCTATTGCCAGGCCCTATCCTACGTAATAGGCGGCAACCACAAAGACGTTCCCTCCCTGAATATGTGATACACAAAATGCAAGACAAGACGGACAACAACAAAGAGAGGTCAGCTAGCCAAGGGTCAGTAACAGTCGAGCGATGCAGTGCCAAATTGGAGTCCAAAGAATAATCAGTGAGGAAAGCCAAAGGTCAAGGATAAGAATGCAAGAAGAAATAGGGACAGTAAGGAGCAAGTATGCAAGGCAGTAGCAAGCACTGGTGTGAATGAGAGCCAAGGCTAACTAGGGAGGAAGAACCCGCCCCTGGAGTTGACAGGAAGGCAGGCTGACAATCACAGGGCAAGGCCAGATTAACCATTAGAAGAGCAGAGACAAACAAGGCCAGAAGACGGGTGTGGTGCAAATACAATCTCAGAACTAGAGACGTGTTCACACAGTGTGACCAAAAACTTTAAGCCATGAACCAAACTGCACACACCTCCTGCACCGCAGCATGCGAGCAGAGGGTGGTGCAGAGACCCGAACAGGCAGAGATGTTACATTATGTGTTCTATTATTGTTTGAGTATAATAAGGTGTTTGGTTCATAAGGATGAGACTAAGTTTTAACTGAGGCTTCATCAGGTCCCATCATGATATCTGATTTACGATTGTGGTTACGAATAGGCACTGGCCTAAACTCATCTTGGTGCATCTTCCTTGGGCTAACATCTTTCGATTTTCTAGACAAGTGGGTTGACTTTTCAGAAAATTGGGAATGGTTTAGATGTGCTATGATGCTCCAAAATTGTGTCATAAAACTATGGGGTGTCACTAAGTGGTCATTATACTACATTTGGGGGAGCCATTATATTACATGTGGGGGCACTGAGGGGCCTTTACACTACATTTAGGGGCACTGATTGTGATGGCTATTATAATACATGTGGGGGCACTGAGGGGTTCAGTATATTACACGTGAGGGCACTGAGCACCTACATGAGGGGCCATTCATGTCATTGCTGGAGAGCTGGAAAGAATGTAGGGGTGAAGGAATTCTAAATATCATTATTCACTTTAAACAATTGCCTGCCCTTAGTTTGGTCCCAGAAAAAAAACTTTCAAGACTAAATTTTGACTGTCTTAATAATGAGAATGAGAAAATCTTCCCCAATGTTTATAAATCTGTTCCATTGTCAGTTTGAGGACTCAAACAAAAAACGACTGGTCTCACTTGTTATGTTTCTCAAAGGAGACATAACCTGTTTGCGACTGGTTCGTCTTGGGTGCAAAGTCTAAGGAATTATTTCCTTTTTAACCCTTTCCTTATTAGAGATATGGACGTTCTCAGTCATATTTTAGGTCATTGTCACTGACTGATTGCATTAGTGCTGATGAAACAGTCGGGAACATAGCCAAGGGTTGTACCCAGGAGAAGTACAACATTTGAAGATATGTAAAGCATGTGAGGAGCTAGGCTGAGGTCAAGATGTCTGCCAGATATAATAGTCTCTAGAGATGAGCGAATGTTCGATGCATTTAACCCCATGGTGTTCGGCCGCTTACACAAATACCTATGGCGGGGAGGTATTTGATCGAATAGTACTCGCTCATCTCTAATAGTCCCCCTAATACTTTGAACAACACAGGGCAATATTTCCACAGAATTGACTGAATCAGTTTCTGTTGGTTTTTGAGTCTAGAGTGACAACCTTGAGAGACTAGCCATAAAAAGGCTAAAAAATGGCCTTCTGTATAGCCAGTGAATTAGTGTTAGTATAGCATTAGTGAATTGCTTTTAGGGCTAGTGCACATGGGGCAAGTTGACAGCGGATTTTGACTCTGCCTCAAAATCCACTGCTCCCATTGACTTCAATGGGAGCCATTTGCTTCGTTTTTTCCACCAGCTAGTAGCGGAAAAAAGAAACGAGCTGCCCCTTCTTGCCGAGGATTCCTAATCCATCGCAAAATGCCGCGACAGAATGTGTACACGCAGAACCCCGTGTGAACTAGCCCTAAATCTGCTATTCTTAAAATGTAGACATTCAATATTACAAGTTTCATCCACTGAAAGCTAGTGACTAACCACTGCACATAAAAAAAGCCGCCAATGCTACTTCTAGTCAACTCCTGTAATTCACTTATTTTCACAATGTACTATTTTACTGCTTTACATACTGATAAGCATAAAATTACCTTGATATCCTCCAACTACTCTTTCAGGTTGATCCTACCTATTATTATGTGGCATGTGTACTAGACTCCTGTGCTTGTGATGAAGGAGGGGATTGTGATTGTTATTGTGCCGCTATAGCAGCGTATGCCCAGGAATGTCTCTCCAATTGTATCTGTGTTGAGTGGCGAACTCCAACCCTTTGTCGTAAGTATTACTGATATGGAACTTAAATGGTCACTGACTTTTCAATAATTATTGCATAAATCTGTAGTCTAGTTCCTCTTTTCCATCTATTAGGTTATTTTGCTCCTCTTGCCTTCCTGCTAAACTTCCTTACTCACCATAAACTTTATACTTGGTCTCACAAGATGGATTTAAAGGGGTATTCCCACGTTGCATACTCACCAGTCTTTGATGCTGTAAAACTTCTTTCTTCCGGCTTTGTTGCGTCATTGGTGGGCGGGGTTACATCTGCAAAGCCAGCGGCGAGAAGACGTCGCTTCTATGCCGCTGGCCCTGCGTGTGTGCTCCCGATGCAGCTAGGCATCGGACGTACAGCCTTCACAATACAATACAAACCCGGCATCCACTGTAATAGAGAGGCGGATGCCGGAGAGTGTAGACGTCGGCACAGGTGCCTGCGACATCGCTACGCTCCTGCCCTGTATGAAGCCAGCAGCGGCAGGAGCGATGCTGCTATTCCGATCCTCCGCCCCCTCTGGAATAGCAGCATTGCCACTGCTGGCTTCATGCAGGGCAGGAGCGTAGCGATATTGCAGGCACCTGTGCCGGCGTCTAACCCTCCCCAGCATCCGCCTCTCTATTTCAGTGGATGCTGGGTCTGTATTGGCGGCCCCTTCTACCCCCAAAGAGTAAACTACCCCCCTCCCCTCCAGGCTCGCTCCCGTGCACTTAGCCCCTCCTCACTCCCCCCCTGGCAGCAGGCAGATACATCACTTGACTTTTGACCAGATAAGTCAAGGGATGTGTCAACAATGAATTGAATAAAGTAAGATAGTGGACAAACAAAGCAGTTTTGCTGAAGCAGTGTATTTAGGAAAAGTCTTACATTCACATTAACAAGCAGTATAGATAGCATCCTTGTGATGGGACAACCCCTTTAAGCTTATGGTCAAATCAATTTCCATGTGTCTATAGATGCATATTAAAGGGACTCTACCATTATTTTTCTCTCATTCACTAGTCAGAATAGCCTTAAGAAAGGCTATTCTTCTCCTACCTTTAGAAGTCATCTCCGCCCCGCCGTTCGGTTAAAATCACGTTTTGAGTCCGTTTGCAAATGAGCTCTCTCGCAGCACTGGGGGTGGGCCTCAGCGCTCAAACAGCACTGGGGGCATCCCCAATGCTGCGAGAGAACTCTCTCCAGCGACTCCTCTTCACCCATCTTCTTCCGGCTGGGGTCACACTTCGATGCCTGCGAGGTCAGCTCTGCCATCGGGCCGCTGGCAGAGCCGAGTGCACCTGCCGGCCAACCCCTGGAAGAAGACGCGTGAAGACACCATTCCTGAAGAAGATGGAGGCGTCGCTGTAGAGAGTTCTCTCTGTTTGAGCACTGGGGACGCCCCCCAGTGCTGCGAGAGAACTCATTTGCATACCGACAAAAACCGGGATTTTAACCAAATGGCGGGGCGGAGACGACTTCTAAAGGTAGGAGAAGAATAGCCTTTCCTACATACATCGCAGTCTCTCCTGAAAAGTCATCCTAAAATTCACCTAAAAAGTTATATATACTTTTGCCTTTATTAGATGAATTCTGTATAATAGGCAGTATTTTGTAATACTCCATATGTATTCATACTCAACGTTCTTGTTTTTCAATCTATGCAGCTGTGTTCTGTGACTATTACAATGAAGATGACGAGTGTGAGTGGCATTATAAACCTTGTGGTGTTAATTGCTTGAAAACCTGCAGATATCCATCCGGAATATGTATACCTGACCAAGATAAATTTGAAGGTAGGTACATCCAAGACTAGCACTGTTCATTCATTATTTCATTCATTTATTCATTCTTTTCTGTTTGGGGTTAACACCAATTGAATAAAGTCCATCAGCAACTTCTTGAAGTGATCACAGTGGCTATGACAGCCAGGGGGGTGTAATAGTAAAACAATAAAGCACTGACAAAATGTGAAAGAAAATTACATAGTCACATAGTTACATAATAGATGAGGTTGGATGAAGACATCAGTCCATCAAGACCAACCTATAACCAGAGGAAGGCAAAAAAAAAAACAAACACCATGACGCTCATGCCAATTGCCCCATTGTAGGAGAAAAAAATTCCTTCCCGACTCCAATCTGGCAGTCAGTATAAAACCCTGGATCAATGTGTCCTTAAGATCTAGAGTCCATAACCCATTATATTGTTCTGTTCGAGAAAGGCTCCAGGTCCTCATTGAACTTGTTCCATGAGTCCACCATCACCACTTCCTGCGGCAGTAACTTCCATAGACTCGCTGTTCTTACTGTGAAGAATCCCCTTCTATGTTGCTGGTGAAACTTTCGATCCTCCAGACGTAGAGGACGTCCTCTTCTCACTGTCACCGGCCTAGGAGTAAAAATATCCTTAGAAAGTTCTTTGTATTGTCCCTTCATGTATTTGTACATTGTTATTAGATCTCCCCGTAGACGTCTTTTCTCTAAACTGAATAACCCCAAATTTGTTACTCTATTGTTGTCCTCCAGTCCACCCATTCCCTTAATCATTTTGGTTGCCCTTCTTTGCACTCTTTCTTGTTCGGTAATGTCTTTCTGGTATACTGGGGCCCAAAACTGCACACAATAGTCTAAGTGTGGCCGAACCAGTGATTTGTATAGAGCCAATGACATCAAGTATATAAAATCCCCATGTAAAACTAATACAAATGTTTTATTATTGTAAATGAATTTTAGTAAAACGACATGTACTTAGCAACTGGACCCGTACTATAAAATGTATTTATCCAGCACAGTGAACACAGCGTCGGACTACTCTTCACTTGTTAGTCCTTTCTCCCAATAACAGGAATAAAAAGTCTTATGTACCCCCAAATAGTTCCAATAAAAACTACAAGTCAAGCTACAACAAATGCTGATAGAAAAACAAAATGTAGATCTCGAAATGTAGAGAGGTGAAATCAAATTATTTTATAAAGAAAAAGGTAACACAACAAAAACATAACTGATTCTGCAAACAACAAAAAAGTAAAACATTTAGGCCAGGGACCCACGGGCCAGAAATGCCACGATTTGCCAGAAAAATCGCAGCGTTTTACAGTCCAGGAAAAGTGGATGGGATTCTAGTGAATCTCATGCCCACTTTGCATTAAAAACCACCGTGTAGACGTGTTGTGATTTCCAAAGCCGGCGCCGTTTTGGAAATCACAGCATGTCAATTATATCTACAGAAATGCTCGTGGTTTCCCCATAGATATAATAGTAACAGAAAGTCTGCAGAGGAAGTCTCCATGAGCTTTCTGTTTAGGGCCCGTTCACACGGGCACAGAGGGGGCGGATTATGGAGTGGAATCCACGTCATAGTCTGCCCCCTCACAATGGTGGTCTATGAAGACTGCTAGCAGAAAAAAGAAGCGAGCTGCCCTTTTTTCAGGTGGAATCCGTGGCTGATTCAGCCACGGCATCCACCTCGCGGCAGCACGCTCCGTTCTAGGCCCATTCTTTGGGACCTACACTGGACCGGAGAGCCGCGACTGTCGGAAGTCACGGCAGGCGGATTTTGGCCATATTCTGATACGGTTTCCTGTGTTAGAATATGGCCAAAATCCGCCCGTATGCCCCCGTGTGAACTAAGCCTAAAAGTTCTGCAGGAACAACCACGATGCATTGCTGCCGCCGTTTTTCCTGCAGCACTTTTTTGCTACAGGTCGTCCCGTGGTGCCTTAACCTTAAGGCTGGTCTTACACGACTGTACTGAATGTACGGTCCGCAAGTTGCTGATCAGCAGCATAGACTCCACAGATGTCCGTGTCCTGCCGCACTCGTCCATAGAGTTCTACGGGCGAGTCCGTGCTGTGCCGCAATTCACGGCCATTACGGACAAGTCCTATAAATTGCGGACCACGGTTGCGGCCCGGCCACACCACGGATCAAATATCCGATGCTGTAAGAGGCCACATTGAATATAATTGAAAACCCTCAATTGCGGACTTACATTACGGCCGTGTAAGACCAGCCTAGGTTTCAGAAAAACCATAAATCAATATGAACTGTCTTCATTCAGTCGTTCTTTGTAGATATTGGAGGGAATTCATCATCCACTGCATCACTTGGGCCATATATTAAGACTGACCTATGATATGCCAGTCTTAATAAATCTGCCCCATTGTATTTGGTATGAGTATACATTGGTTTTGTTTATGTTACGCTTGTATAACCTATATGTGCATCTTCCTATAAGGCTGTTACCCTGTATGCCCTGAGGACAAGCCTTACTTTGAAGAAGTTAGTATGGATTGTGTAGCTGAGTGTGGCTGCTATGATCACACTGGACACTACTATAATCCAGGAGACAACATTGTATCTTGCAGTAATTGTGAAGTCTGGTGAGTTGTTATAAATTACAGTATTTCAGTTTGATACATATCATATATTAATGTCAATATGACCTTATAAATTCTTAATTTCATTTTTTAGCACATGCCACATGAGTGTCATCGAATGTGTATATGATGTAAATGGTAAGTTTTAAGTCAAATCAATATATCTGTATACTGTATTTATACATACAATACCATATACACATGTATATACTATTTACATATGTACTGTATAGTGTATGTGATGTATATATTTGTACTGTATGAATCTGCAAATATATAATGATTAATATTAATTAACAATACAATTCCATTGGAATCCACTAGCCTGGGTTATAATTAGAGATGAGGGAGTAGTGTTTGATCGAGTAGGTGTTCGATCGAATACTACGGTATTCGAGATACTCGTACTCGATCGAACACTACTAGCTGTTCAAAGTTTAAGGTTCGATGCAGAACCAGTGTTGATTGGTAGAATGCTATACATTCTGCCAATCAATGCTGGTTGTTCTCTTACCTTTAGAAGTCTTCTCCGTGCAGCGTCCCCGGGGCGTCTTCTGGCTGGAATTCACTCTGCCTAGGCATCCGGCCTAGGCAGAGCCAACTGCGCATGCGCGGGCATGCCCTCGCATGCGCAGTCGGCTCTGCTCAGGCGTCGGGCCGGGCAGAGCCGACAGCACATGCACAGTCAGCTCTGCCTAGGCCCGATGCCTAGGCAGAGTGAATTCCAGCTGGAAGAAGACGCGGGGACGCTGCGCCGGGAGAAGACTTCAAGGAGAATCCAGCCCGACCGTCACTCGTGGACTTGGCAAGTATAATTTTATCAAATTTTGCCTACCCCTGAAACGAGCATTCCCCCCCCCATAGACTATAATGGGGTTCGAAATCCGTTCGAACAGTCAAACAGTGTGCTGCTGTTCAAATCGGATTTCGAACCTTGGACATTTTAGTGTTCGCTCATGTCTAGTTATAATCAGATTTTATTTTGATAAGAGTTTTATATTAATATGAAATTAATGGTGAAAATCTACAAATCTATATGGAACATATACACATCATATTTAAAATCAGTGGCACATGTCCAATATACATAAATATTTGATTTGTTAAAACATTATATACACACCCCAAAAAGCCAGAAAGAAAATTTGCAATATAACTGCATTGTATCAACATGACCTTAAGGTCAACAGAGCCTATGTCATGGCTTCACTATAAATGAAAGCTATTACATGAGCTTAGTGCCTAACACTGTTAAATACTTTGGACTGGAACAGATAAATGAATTGTGTGACTCCTAAGCTCCAGTGCACACAATGCTGGAAAATCTGGGCCAAACATCAGGCAAATCCAGTCAGTAGACTAAAAGTTCTTGAAACCTAGTGGCCTTTGCTGCTGTGCGTACATGTCTGCCCACGGCTTTGCTGTACCATAATGTATATAGTTTGGATTCCTCCATTTGTACGGAGCCTTACAGATGCTAACACGTGCAAATCAACGCAACTAAATGGAGACATACATTCTGAAATCTGTCCTGATCATGTCAAGTGCAGAATTTAGGCTAGGTTCACATCTGCATATGGGTTTCTGTTCAAGGAGGTCCGATTGAGGAACCTCGAATGGAAACCTAATTCACATAAAAAAAGCGTTTACCTTAGAAAACCTGCAGACCCCCATAGACTATAATGGGGTCTGCGTGGTTTCTGTTCGGCTTCCACCCAAAAAAGGAATGGAATGGAATCCACATACGGAGGCCGGGCGCAGATGTGAACTGATCCTTAGATATGTTAGAGCTGTTTCCTGTAAGGGTTTGTTCACATCTGCGTTGGTATTCCCTCCGGGGGAGTCTGTATGGGGAACCCCCCCCCCCCGCCCAAATGGAATACCAAATACACTTGCAAGCACTGTGCAGTAAAAGCACACGATCCCCATAGACTATAATGGGGTCCGTGTGCTTGCCGCCAGATCTCCGCACAGAACATGCAGACAGGAAAGTAGTTCACAATATACATTCCTCTCCGCATGATTCGTGTGGGCAGCGCGCGGCCAGCACACGGACCCCATTATAGTCTATGGGGTCTATGTGCTTTTATTGCAGAGCGTTTGGTATTCCATTTGGGGGTCCCCATGTGGACTCCCCCGGAATACCAACGTAGCTGTGAACGAGGGGTAAGAGTACTTCCACATGGGGCTGATACACTGCAGATTTTCTGTCCTGATTTTGCAGGTGGAGAAGTCTCCGCATACTAGAGAACCTGCAAAGTAGATGAGATTTTGCCAAGTGCAACAAAACTATGCAGAAATTAACCTGTAGCGCTGATTTTTCAACAGTAGGATGTCAACTGGTTGTGGATTTTCACTTCGGTTTTAACCCTTACCAATGAAAACTTGAAATCCACTGTTAAATTCTTTTTTATTAAAAAAAATAAATTAATTAAAACACCTTAATGAAGTTATTTGGTATTTCTCATAATTTGCTGTCCCCATTGGTTGAAATATTATCATCTCGATCAGAAATCCTAATATAATATAATATAATACATTGTAGGCTAAAGCATTGTCACATCTGTCTCTTCCGCAGCCTGTTACTGTGAATACAATGGAGCCATATATTCCTACCAAGAAATAATCATTACTGAACCAATTGGCAATGGAAATTGCGTTGTTGTTAAATGCGGAGTCAATGGCACGACGGTTGACTACATTGTTCCTTGTAAGGAAACAACCACCACAGCTCTTACATCCACCGTTACTATAACTTCTCCAATAGCCACAACTGGTTATACAGGACCAACGCCAACAAAATGTGTTTGCTACTTTAACAACCAGGTCTACGGTCCAGGTAAGCTATGACACTGAGAAATTGGGTTAGCCAAGTCTCTAACTTGGTCTATTCCTAAGACCATACATTTTAGATTGATGGCAGTCCGACTATTGGCACCCCTGTTGATAGGGTCTTAGCCATTTGTGTCTTTGTAGTTTACTTTTACGTATGCTCATGGCCGTTATACACTGTTGTGCGCCTACTACTGGTGATTTCCAGTCAGATACTCACTGAATATTTTTCTATACAAGTAATCAAATATTTGCATGTTAAGTATAGTATAAAAAAGTTCAATAATGTTTTATAAAATAAAAAAGAAACATGTTGAAAAAATAATGGCCCTAGTTATACATCTATGGCATTATCTCACAAATAAAATAAATAAATAAAGCTCCGGAGCCCAGGAGAGGTAAGTAACACAGTTTTTTATATTTATCACCTCCCTGGGCCTCCAATCCTGTATCTGAAAATACCCCTGAGTATAATTCTTCATGGGTGATGTGCCCCAAAAATTTCGGGTTCTGCCGTCTGGAAATATTTGAAAATTTGCAATGAACGCTGAATGAGACATAATACTGTGTGGAAGGGCCACTATGGGACATTATACTGTACATAGACCATTATGGGACATTATACTGTATACAAGGGCTACTATGGGACATTATACTGTGTGGAGGGGCCACTATGGGACATTATACTGTGTACAAGGGCTACTTTTGGACATTATACTTTGTGTAGGGGCCACTATGGGACATTATACTGTATACAAGGGCTACTATTGGACATTATACTGTATACAAGGGCTACTATTGGACATTATACTGTATACAAGGGCTACTAGTGGACATTATACTGTGTGGAGGGGCCACTATGGGACATTATACTGTACCTAGGCCACTATGGGACATTATACTATGTAGAGGCCACATAGGGGCATTATAGTATATAAATGGGGCATTATACCATGTGGGGGCCAGGAAAGGGGGTGAGAGTAGGGTCCAAGTCAAAAGTTTGCTATGGGGCCCAATCTTTGCTAGTTATGCCCCTGCTTATAGGTTATGTTTTGATGGCCGACTAAAACTACTTAGCCTGGGTGAGCATACTGTAAATCTTGATTTTGCTTTATTTTTAAGAATGAAGATCTGCTGAACATATTAATAACTTTACCTGTATGATTTGAGGCATGTCTCTTTTAAAGGGAATGCCCCCTTAAAAGAAATCTACCACCTGTCCCAAGGCTTTCCAACGGCTATCACCATGTGACAGTGTACATTACATCACTTTTGTAGATTTGGAGAAAAACAATTGTGACGTTGTATGCAAATGAGGTAGTTAGTGCACTTGGGGGTGGGCCTTCAACTTGTCAACTGCCTCATTTGCATATTGTTTCAAAAAAGCAACATAATGTATGTTCAGGTAAATCGCTCCTTGCAAAGCCCATTAAAAGGAACAGGAGGCATAAAACTCAGAGTGAACATAACCTAAGGGCTTGTTCACACGGGGCAAGAGGGGGCGGATTTTGGTGCTGAATTCATGTCATAATCTGCCCCCTCACAATAGCGGTCTATGTAGGACAAGCTGCCCTTTCTTCAGGCGGATTACACGGCCCCGGCATCCACCTCGCGGCAGTACCCTCTGGACTAGAGGTCCATTCATTTGGGCCTACTCTGGAGCGGGAAGCCGCGACTGTCGGAAGCCGTGACAGTCGTGGCAGGCACATTTTGGCCGTATTCTGATGTGGCTGCCCGTGTCAGAATCAGGACCAAAATCCGCCATTCCGCTGCCTGTGTGAACTAGCCCTAACTGTGCTTTGTCCTTACATAGATGCTAATGTTTCATTGTCTAAGTCACCAACATGTATTTTCTCGGCTACTGAATTGACCTTCCCCAGATGTAGTGCCCTGATACTGTATAGTGACAACATGTTTATATGAATACAGTACTATTTTGCTTCACTGAAAGGATTGTCATTGCTCTCGTACCATGCTATAAAGATGGCCAGCAGAGCACCAAGCTTTTCAAAGATCCAAATTGTGTATTAAAACCTGACTAGCCTATAGCTGTACCTCTCTTTGTCTTATCTGACAATGTTATAAAGATTCATTACTTTAACAGTATGTCTTTCTTTTCTTTTTGCAGATACTGTGATATACATAAACAATGAACCAAATACCGGCTGTGCAAGTATAATTAAATGTGACAAATTGTGTCAAATAAAATTTGAGAGAGTATGTACGACGACAGTAAGCAGCACTACAGCAAGCATCACTACTGTTTCATCACCTTCTACAACACCATCTACTATATCTACAGAAAGTAGTACAGCCACATCTAAAACTATATACACTTCTACAGAAAGTAGTACCCAATCAACCAGTGCTACATCCTCCACAAGTGTTACAACACCAACTACCACTACACCCTCTTCCACTTCTGTAAGTACAGAATCATCTACTACATCTACAACCAGTGGCACAACCTCATCCTCCACAAGTGTTACACCACCAACAAGTACTGAGACTACTACCAGTACAACTCCATATACTAGTGAAACTAGCACGCCCACTACAGTGACACCAACAGAAAGCACGTCAACATCTACAACCACAACACCATACACTAGTACTTCAATTACAGAGAGTAGTACTTCTTCAACCACTACACCTTCTTCCACTTCTGTAAGTACAGAATCATCTACTACAGCTACAACCAGTGAAACAACCTCATCCTCCACAACTGTTACAACACCAACAAGTACTGAGACTACTACCAGTACAACGCCATATACTAGTGAAACTAGCACCCCCACTACAGTGTCATCAACTGAAAGCACATCAGCATCTACAACCACAACACCATACACTAGTACTACAGTTACAGAAAGCAGCACTTCATCAACCACTACACCTTCTTCCACTTCTGTAAGTACAGAATCATCTACTACATCTACAACCAGTGGCACAACCTCATCCTCCACAAGTGTTACACCACCAACAAGTACTGAGACTACTACTAGTACAACTCCATATACTAGTGAAACTAGTACCCCCACTACAGTGTCATCAACTGAAAGCACATCAACATCTACAACCACAACACCATACACTAGTACTTCAATTACAGAGAGTAGTACTTCATCAACCACTACACCTTCTTCCACTTCTGTAAGTACAGAATCATCTACTACAGCTACAACCAGTGAAACAACCTCATCCTCCACAACTGTTACAACACCAACAAGTACTGAGACTACTACCAGTACAACGCCATATACTAGTGAAACTAGTACCCCCACTACAGTGTCATCAACTGAAAGCACATCAGCATCTACAACCACAACACCATACACTAGTACTTCAATTACAGAGAGTAGTACTTCATCAACCACTACACCTTCTTCCACTTCTGTAAGTACAGAATCATCTACTACAGCTACAACCAGTGAAACAACCTCATCCTCCACAACTGTTACAACACCAACAAGTACTGAGACTACCAGTACAACTCCATATACTAGTTTGAGTAGCACTTCTACTACAGTGTCGTCAACTGAAAGCACATCAGCATCTACAACCACAACACCATACACAAGTACTACAATTACAGAGAGTAGTACTTCATCAACCACTACACCTTCTTCCACTTCTGTAAGTACAGAATCATCTACTACATCTACAACCAGTGGCACAACCTCATCCTCCACAAGTGTTACAACACCAACAAGTACTGAGACTACTACCAGTACAACTCCATATACTAGTGAAACTAGTACCCCCACTACAGTGTCATCAACTGAAAGCACATCAGCATCTACAACCACAACACCATACACAAGTACTACAATTACAGAGAGTAGTACTTCATCAACCACTACACCTTCTTCCACTTCTGTAAGTACAGAATCATCTACTACAGCTACAACCAGTGAAACAACCGCATCCTCCACAACTGTTACACCACCAACAAGTACTGAGACTACTACCAGTACAACTCCATATACTAGTGAAACTAGTACCCCCACTACAGTGTCATCAACTGAAAGCACATCAGCATCTACAACCACAACACCATACACTAGTACTTCAACTACAGAGAGTAGTACTTCATCAACCACTACACCTTCTTCCACTTCTGTAAGTACAGAATCATCTACTACAGCTACAACCAGTGGCACAACCGCATCCTCCACAACTGTTGCAACACCAACAAGTACTGAGACTACTACCAGTACAACTCCATATACTAGTTTGAGTAGCACTTCTACTACAGTAACACCAACTGAAAGCACATCAACATCTACAACCACAACACCATACACTAGTACTTCAACTACAGAGAGTAGTACTTCATCAACCACTACACCTTCTTCCACCTCTGTAAGTACAGAATCATCTATTACATCTACAACCAGTGAAACAACCTCATCCTCCACAACTGTTACAACACCAACAAGTACTGAGACTACTACCAGTACAACGCCATATACTAGTGAAACTAGTACCCCCACTACAGTGTCATCAACTGAAAGCACGTCAACATCTACAGCCACAACACCATACACTAGTACTTCAATTATAGAGAGTAGTACTTCATCAACCACTACACCTTCTTCCACTTCTGTAAGTACAGAATCATCTATTACATCTACAACCAGTGAAACAACCGCATCCTCCACAACTGTTACACCACCAACAAGTACTGAGACTACTACCAGTACAACTCCATATACTAGTGAAACTAGTACCCCCACTACAGTGTCCTCAACTGAAAGCACATCAGCATCTACAACCACAACACCATACACAAGTACTACAATTACAGAGAGTAGTACTTCATCAACCACTACACCTTCTTCCACTTCTGTGACACCAACTAAAAGCACATCAGCCACTACCATTACATCTATAAGCAGTACAACATTACCGACTAGCCCTATACCTTCTACTACCAGTGAAGCTTCTACAACATCTACTTCTACAACAATTTCCACTTCAAGTAAGTGTTAGTAGAGTAGTAAAAATCCGAATTGTGTTGACTTTGCTTATGTCTGCAATTCTGTAAAATTTTCAATCAAAGAATTGAAGGCAGCATTATATTTCTCTCAATAGCGGAATAATAATTAAGAAGCACGTAGATATGTGACATAATCCCATAGCTAAAGTTGCGTGTACAGATGTAAGTTAAACATGACTTTCTGCAGAGTGATAAATTGCTATAGCATGATAACAAGAAAAGTCATTAAAAGATTCAACATTCTGTGCCACAGTGTTGTTGATGCTTTGTCTTGTATTAGATCACCAGATCTAGTAACCAATATGAATATGGAAGTGGGTCAAGATTTGTTTTTATGTATAATCACAAAACAAAGCTTTATGTTTTTAATAAAAACCCAAAGCTGGAGCCGACGGCTAATCTGCATGGTGACAACTTTACCCTCACCCAGTGGTAGATGTTGGGGAGAACAAGAACTGAGCATATTAGGTTATGGCTAGTTCACACAGGGTTCCGCGTGTACGCATACGGTCGCAGCTGCCGCAACGGCATCCCGTCGTGGCATTCCGCGATGGATTAGGCCCAAATGAGTGGGCCGGAGCGTCACGCTGCGGACGCTGCGGCTGGTTCAGCCATGGAATCTGCGGCAAGATAGGGCAGCTCGCTTCTTTTTTCCACTAAAAGCTAGCGGATAAAAGAAGCGATCGGCTCCCATTGAAGTCAATGAGAGCAGCGGATTTTGTGGCGAATTCCGCGTCAAAATCCGTTGCCAACTTGTCCCGTGTGAACTAGCCCTTATGCTGCTTCCGAAGGTGTCCTGGAAAGACTTAAGCTACTTTCACACTACTGTTAGGCCAGTTCAAATCTGCGTTCAGGTTTCCATTCGGGATGTATGCTTGGGGACCCCCCGAATGGAAACCTGTACGCATAAAAAAGCGGTTACCTAAGGAACCTGCAGACCCCATAGACTATAATGGGGTCCTTGTGTTTTCTGCTCAGTTGACGCACAAAAATTGGGCAGAAAGTCCTGCAAAGTAGCACTTTTCTCTCTGCATGTTTCGTGCGAAAACCACACGGACCCCATTATAGTCTATGGGGTCCGTGAGTTTCCTTAGGTAACCACTTTTTCATGCGTATAGGTTTCAGTTCTGGGAGTTCCCCGAACGCAAATGAAACCGGGTCTTGCTGAAGTCTGCCGCTCTCATGAGACATAGAATCAGAGTAATGGACCTAAACACCAATTAAATTACTTATGCAGACAGAGCCCCCTCTATCTGCATCCATCTTCATTCACTGTAATAGAAAATATGACAGAAGCTTTGTTCCAGAGCAACAGATTTTGATAACGGTAAAGTGAAAGTAACCTTATTCTCAAATTCCCGTTAAAAATACACGCACAATTGGACAAACATACATCCACATGGGGGAGTCCAGGCGAAAAAGCTGTCAGCTGAAAAAGTGTCCAGTAGACAGCTTTTATACTTGTATGAGCAACATAACTATGATATAGTGCCTAGCTTTTCCAAGGATGTATCTCCTATGTCTAAAAGGGATGGTCTTTCAGTAGCTAAAGATGTATGAGGTATGTCCTGGCTACCAATAGTTCTTTACTGGGCTACTTATATATGTACAGCTCCGACTCGCAACTGTGAATTCAATAGTTGTATCTAGGGTTGAGCCGATCTTGAGATTTCAGGATCGTATTTAAAATCTGATTTTCAATCATTTTCCAGACGATCCTGATCGTGAAATTTGCTCGATTACCAATCGGAATCCGATCTTTCCTGATCCCGATTGCTCAACCCTAGTTACTTTATGTTGATGGAGTAGGGTTGAGTCAATCTTGAGATTTCAGGATCATATTTAAAATCTGATTTTTGATCATTTTCCAGCCGATCGTGATCGTGAAATCTGCTTGATCGCCGATTGGGATCCGATCTTTTCCGATCTCGATCGCTCAACCCTAGTTGTATTTCTTGTTCTGTAATCACTAGAATTAGAGATGAGCGAACACTAAAATGTCCGAGGTTCGAAATCCGATTATTCGAACAGCCGCACACTGTTCGGCTGTTTGAACGGATTTCGAACCCCATTATAGTCTGTGGGGGGAAATGCTCATTTCAGGGCTAGGCAAAATTCGATACAATTATACTTACCAAGTCCACAAGTGACAGTCGGGCTGCATTCCCCTTGAAGTCTTCTCCCAGCGCAGCGCCCCCGCGGCGTCTTCCGGCTGGAATTCACTCTGCCTAGGCATCGGGGCCTAGACAGAGCCGACTGCGCATGCGCGGTCGGCTCTGCCCAGCCCGACGCCTGAGCAGAGCCAAGTGCGGATGCCTAGGCAGAGTGAATTCCACCCGGAAGAAGACGCGGGGACGCAGCGCGGAGGAGACTTCGGAAAGGTAAGAGAAGAACCAGCGTTGATTGGCAGAATGTATAGCATTCTGCCAATCAATGCTGGTTCTGCATCTAACCTTAAACTTTGAACAGCTAGAAGTGTTCGATCGAGTACGAGTATTTCGAATACCGTAGTATTCGATCGAACACCTACTCGATCGAACACTACTGGCTCATTTCTAACTAGAACCATGATCCCAGTGGCATATTAAAGCTGAGACCCTCACTATGTAGGTAATATACAGCTCGAGAAAGAACTACTTAAATTGCAGCAGGAGTAGCTGATAGGCACAGTAAAAGAGGCACAAACTCCCCTACTAATTGTAGCTGACACCAATGGAAGGGGTGACAATGACTTTCATTCATGTTATAAAAAAAGCCCTTCACCCATCAAGCAGAGAACATGCTTGCTCTTTGGATGTCACCTAGGGGGGCTTTTCCTCAGAAAAGGAAGAGATGATGAGGTCTTGCTTGTCTAGTCACTTCTCTGCACCTATTTAGACCAATCACTGATGCCACAACTCTGATGTTTACCATCATCTGGATTGTGGCATCAAAAAGTCAGACCAACAAATAGCCAGTACACAAGTGTCAATACAGTTTACATTTTACACTGTCCCTATGCTGTCCATACCTAATCTGTAATATAAAATAGGCTGACAGATTATCACATAGTAGCTGTTCATACGGTGCACCATCTAATTTTAACACAATTGCGTATTATGGGCAAAAACTACATGACTTCTTTTTAAAAAATTTTAGGCTAAGGCCCCACGTAGTAGGCCACAGCAAAAAAGGACTGCGGGAAAGAAACATGTTGGCAATGCTATGTGGTTTTTCCCACAGTGCTTTCTGCTTCTATTATACCTAAAGGGAAACCACCATGTTGCCATGACATGTTGTGCTTTCCAAAAATGCGACAGTTTTGGAAACCGCAGCGTACTCGCTGCATGTATTTTTTCGCAACATGTGGATGGGATTCTCTGGCATAAAACACTGTGTTTTTTTGCACCACGTGGAGATCCGGGCCTTAAAGGGATCCTATCATTGGATACCCTTTTTTTCTGACTAACACATAGGAATAGCCTTAAGAAAGACTATTCTTCTCCTAACTTTAGATGTCTTCTCCGCGCCGCCGTTCCATAGAAAGCCGTATTTTCATCGGTATGCAAAAGAGTTCTCTCGCAGCACTCGGGGCGGGCCCCAGCGCTCAAATAACACTGGGCATGTCCCCTATGCTGCGAGAGAACTCTCCAGCGATGCCTCCATCTTTTTCTGGAATGCCCTCTCCTTGCGTCTTCTTCCATTTTCTTGTGGCTGCTTACACAGCTTACTGAATACGCGGCCATTTTCTTGTGCCTACGTGCATGCGCAGACGGCTTTGCCCAAGTCCCGAGGCCTAGAAGATTGAAACCCAGGACGGAAGGAGGCGCAGGGAGAGAGCGTTCCAGATGAAGATGGAGGCGTCGCTGGAGAGAACTCATTTGCATACCAAAGAAAACCTGGATTTCTACGGAACAGCGGCGCGGAGAAGATATCTAAAGGTAGGAGAAGAATAGCCTTTCTTAAGGCTATTCCTACGTGTTAGTCAGAATAAAAGGGTATCTAATGATAGGATCCCTTTAAGAGAACAATCCTGTTGATGTAGATGATAATGGTATCCATGAATTTTGCACCTTGCACTATTAATTTTATACTGTTTATGTGCGTATGACTAAGCTTAGATATTTAGCTTTCAGCGCAGATGTAAGTTTAAGGCTAAGTCCCAATGTAGCGTGCTGCATTTTCCTTCTTCTATATTTCTTCCCCTATTGAATATATAGGGAAAACGTTCGCAACTCCGTAACTGAAATTAATAGGCTGCAAAGGATTTTTGAAAATGCAGCTTTTTTGCAGCTATTTTTTTTCGTAATGTGTGGATAAGATTAATGAAATCTCATTTACTTTCCACAGCAGCCAACAATGTGTTCACGCTATGTGTGATCTTAAACTTAATGTGAGCTTGTCACCAGAACTTAGCATATCAGTTTAGCCCCTTAAAGGGGCTCTATCAGCAAAATCATACTGATAGAGCCCCACATATGCGTGAATAGCCTTTAAAAAGGCTATTCAGGCACCGTAAATGTTATATTAAACTACCCCCCAATTTTAAAATAATACCCTAAAAAAGAATGTGATCTACTTACGCATCATGCACGATGGGTGGGCATTCAGGGTGTGTCTTCTTCTTCATCCACGTCTCCTCATCCTCCGATGTCCTCGGGTCCCGTCCTCCTCCGGTGCTTGCGAGCTGACACTGATATAAAAAAATGGCCTGGGCGCATGCGCAGTAGCATGCGGCTTCTACTACGGCTGCTGCGCATGCGCCCAGGCCATTTTTTTTAAGCAAATGTCAGTTCGCGAGTGCCGGAGGAGGACGGAACCCGAGGACATCGCAGGAAGAAGAGGCGTGGATGAAGAAGAAGACACACCCTGAATACCCGCCCAGCGTGCACGTTCGGTAAGTGGATCACATTCTTTTTTAGTTTATTATTTTAAAACTGGGGGTAGTTTAATATAACATTTACGGTGCCTGAATAGCCTTTTTTAAGGCTATGCACGCATATGTGGGGCTCTATCAGCATGATTTTGCTGATAGAGCCCCTTTAAGATAGATAGAGTCACCTGAATCAAGCAGTGTATTCCCTTTATGAATCGTATCCTCCTTGTGTCTATTTTCAAACAAATATATGGGTGTCCATATCAAACCTGGATCTTATTGTTTTAGATGCTCTAATTTGCTCTAGATGGTGCCATCCTGTATATAGACCTGGCTAGTGATAGTCCAATCCCAGCTATAGTTAAATGGCCATCTCATAATCTGAAGTCAGTAGGGATAGGTGACCATATACTGTATTACATGGTTATACCTTCAACTGGTCGCGTATGATACTGTAACACAAGAACCATCGAAAGCCACTTGAGCCACGTAGACTACACAACCAAAGGGATGTAGACTCCTGTGTTGGTTATGTGTCATTGTGTACAAGGTAATGTGACAGCAGTGGAAAATGGGGACAGCTGTCGACAGTCCACTGACAGTGGTGGTTTAGCTACAAGCCACCATGATCATTTGCAGCATAAATCACCAAATAACTGTGTGAGAAGCAAGTTCTATATAGCACACGCTAAACTGAGAATTTCAGTGGCTTATCTTTTGTCAGATGTTCACCTGTTTGGTGCACCCAGGGTGTTCCGGCATCCTCCATAGCATCCAATTTTCTATGTGGCTGCTGCACATCAGCCCTGCTGCACAAAAACTCTGGGAGGCGCAGCCATGCTCAAGGTGCACCAAACAGTGTCTTTGGATATAGATTAAACGTTGACTTTCTCAGCAGCGAGAGTCTACTTTGACCTAAAAATGCATTCATCGTGCCACCAACAGTCCCTACAATGGTGGTATGCTTCCTTTAAAGAGGACCTTTCATGTCCTCAGGCACATGCGGTTTTATATACTGCTAGAAAGCCGACAGTGCACTGTATTCAGAGCACTGTTGGTTTTCCCGTTATGTGTCCTGGGGCTGGAGATATCGGTGACGGCACCGATCTCTGCCCACTGTCAGAAGGGCATTCCTGAGAGTCTAGCTGGGCATTGAGGAACGCCCACCTGACTGTACTCATCCATAGCTCCTTACCGCCCATCCATGACGCTAAGCTGTGAAGAAGGCCCCCAAGTACTAGTCTATGGACGAGTACAGACAAGGGGGATGTTCCTCATAGTCCAGCCCTTCTGACAGTGGGAAGAGATCGGTGCTGTTATAACGACACTGACTCCAACTCCAACGCACATAACGGGAAAGCTGACATTGCGCTGAATTCGAGTTTCTAGTGGTGTATAAAATCACATGTGTCCGAAGACATGAAAACTCCTCTTTAAGGGTGACATATAAAGTCTTAAATAAATTTTCCCCAAATAATTTTTTAACACCCTTCATTTTTATATGTTTAAAAAAATATTTTTGTGCCACGAATTCAGCCTTTTTTACCATCCGCTACAGGAACACCAACCTCTGTGACATCTGGAAGTACTGTAACACACACACCAAGAACTTTTTTTCCGTCTACATCTTACCCTTTTCGAGATGAAACTGAATCAACCATCCCGTATACAGTAAGTACCTGTCTGTTGATATGCTACCTCACATCACAGTCGTGACAACTAAAATGATGACTCTATCTTCACTTTCTCTTGTGATAATATAAGTTCTATACTTTCATAGATCTCTACTAGTGATGAGCGAGTAGTATTCGATGGAATACCTCGCCGGCATAGGTATGCGTGTAATCGGCTGGACACCAAGGAGTTAAACGCAGATGAGTGAGTAGTATTCGATCGAATACCTCGCCGGCATAGGTATGCGTGTAATCGGCTGAACACCAAGGGGTTAAACACATTGAATATTCAAAGCCTTTAACTCCTTGGTGTCCGGCCGATTACACGCATAGCTATGCCGGCGAGGAATACTACTCGCTCATCGCTAATCTCTACATTAGATAGAAAGACAAAGAGTATCCAAAAAAACACTTCCTTGTGCAGGATCAATTTTTTTGTACAATTTGTACAAAACTGTATTTTGTACAATGTTGTGGTTATTGACTGTCTTGCATGCATACATATTATTACGCACATATGACTATGTACTATTCTCGTGGACATGAAAGAAGTAGTCAAGGTTTATATAGATCTCAGCACCTTATTACTTGCATCATCCAATTCTTTGTTTATTTGGAAAAGAAGACATGGTACAGACTGGGATGTCTGGGGCCCATTAATGAAATTGATTCCCATAACCAGGACTCCTGTAAGTCAACTGTAAAGACACAGCGAATCTACAGGTAATAAAAATGCTCATCGCTACACTCTGTATGGCAAATGAGCAGCATGGCTCCTGGAAATTTTAACATTTCCTGTAGCCATACTATTTTGGAAAAACCGACCTGCAGGGCTGTTTTGGCTGATTCACATGGAGGAGCCAGTAATGGAAAAAAGAAGTGAGATGGCTTATCTTGCCGCGGATTGCGCGGCTCGAGACATGCTCCTGTTTAGGCCCATTCATACCCTAAGGCTGCCATGAGACAACGGCAGAGGTGGAGACAACACAGGTAATTCCTGCGATCAGTGCCCAAACTGATCACTGGCATTAACTCTTTTGATGCCTCGTCAAAGCTGACCAAGGCACCGTTTTGTGACATCCAGTGTTGGGGATCCATTACCATGACAGACATGAGCCTATTAAAGGCTCCAAGGCTTGCCGTTAAGAGACTTTAAATGTTATAGGCTAGAGTAAAAGATATAAGAGGGTTGTTGAATCTTTCTAGTGATACTTTATATCAGGGGTAAGGAACCTAGCTGCTGTGAAACCACAACTCCCAACATGCTCCATTCACTTCCGTGGGAGTTCCAAGAACAGCAAGTATGCATGCTGGGAGTTGTAGTTTTGCAACAGCTGGAGAGCCAATGTACCCTACCCCTGTTTTATATTATATAGTATCAGAAAAAAATCTAATATATGGGAATTGGGGCTAATTATTTGATCTCTGGGGTGGTTCAACCCCTTTGACCTCAGTCCTCAGGCCCACAAACAGTCCATCATGTGAATGGATGAGTAGTGCGCAGATGTGGCTACAGCTCCATTCATTTCTATGGGGCTGTTGTGACAGTGATCTCCAGCATCCCACACCCACATGTGCACAACACTCCATTCACATGGAGCACTTAGGGTAAGTGTCTGAACCTTCAGCAATCAGACAATTAACCTCTATGAATAACGAATAAGTGTATACAGTGGAAAAAAAACTTAAAGGGAATCTATCATTGGGGAAATATGTTTTTAACTAAAGCCACATTGGAATAGCCTATCTTTACTCCTCTTCTCCTCACCGCCATTTGTCCAAAAAAGTGTTTTATTCAATATTATGTCAATATTTAGATTTTATTTTTTTTAAAATACTGCCTTGTCAAATTTGTACCTTATATGGAGAAAATAAGATTAAAAAGCTAAAAGGTAGGTTGTTGTTACTATTATTGTATTTATTTTTTTGTAGACTCCATCACCATGTGAAGCTGTAAATTGCCCGGCAGGTTCAATGTTCAATATTTCTGAGCTAGATTGTAAAGAGGCAACGCGCCCCAAGGATTGCAGTGATCCAATACGGATATATGACGCAAGGCTCTGCTGCTTTTTCTACGTCTGTCCATGTAAGTACATATCGATTTTAATTAAAGTTTTTAAAATTTTCTAACTATATGTAAGAAAAAAAATAGTATAAATATACAAATACATGTAATTATTGTATTGTAAAAAAAAAAAATACGCAAATTTTTAAATATATTTTAAAGCTGTCATTCAAGTCCGTTGTTCTGATCTGGCATAGGATCAGAGCAACAGACTAGAAAGTCAGCAGAATGACCTTCCATCTGCTTCTGTCTTTATACACTGTAATGTTCCGTAATAATCCGTGAAGGACAGACTTTTTTGACTTGACAACTGACCGTAAACTTTCCATCGCGTTACGGGGTTTCTACAGCAAAGCCTGTGCACGTATGACTTCGGAGATCCAAGTCTGTGTCGTTTACTGGGAGAGCTGTGCACTCCCAGAAACCAGCACCACCACTATTCTGCAATCTCTCAGGCTAGCTAGTCCTGGAGATCTGGATAGGGCAAACTACTGCGTCTTATCTCACGACCTATCAGTGTCCAAGGCACCACACATGGTCACACAATTACTGCGTCTTATCTCACGACTTATCGGTGTGCATGGCACCCCACATGGCCACGCACCTTTACACAAAGAAAAATTGACTGGTTTCTGCAGTTATACGAGTTCCCTGATAATCAACAGTCACACTTGTAAGTGTAACTCTTTTGGATCTCCTCCCTCAATAGTGCACAATTGTTAACATAATATAGAGATGAGCGAACACTGTTCGGATCAGCCGTTCCGAACAGCATGCTCCCATAGCAATGAATGGAAGCACCCGGCACGGTGACCGGCCGCCGGCAAAGTGTACGCGCCAGGTGCTTCCATTCATTTCTATGGGAGCGTGCTGTTCGGAACGGCTGATCCGAACAGTGTTCGCTCATCTCTATTAACAATCAGAAGACATTCAGCTGGGCACGACCTCAAGAAACCGGGTTCTTGGGGCCACACAGCGGAGAGATTCCCTGTCGTCCAGACTGACCACTGGGGACGACTAAGCTGTCCTCAGACTCCCACCAGACCGTCCAACACATCGATAAGTTACAGATTCATCGAATCAGCAGACTTACCGTGTTTCAGTGTAGGTGATCAGTCTCCTGGCTTGGGAGGTCTGGTGTCGTCTGAGGGGGCTCGGTGTCAGCCCGTGTGGTCTCCTGTCCCTCGAGTGTGGCCCCATGTTGGGCACCAATTGTAGAGTTTGCCTCTGTAGTTCCACACCGGGTGACTGTCGCTGTCCTAAATCGTATATACTGAGTGCATGCGGCGAGGAAATACATCAGACACAGAGCGTTGATGAGTTCCTCTCTCACTAAGAGCGAGTGGCACACACATGTCCTTTACTGAGGAAGCCAGAGTTTATATAGTTGACAGAAATAAGGTGTGTACGGGGTGGCGGTCATTTAATTTACCGTCTCTGTTAGAAACGTATCTGTTCATGCTTTATGTCTAGCTGGTTTTTCCACCATTGTTTAGAAATGTCCTCTTGAAGTGTCTATTTATCATTATTGTCCATTGTATTGGCTCTATTGAAATGCTTATCCACTTTGGCATCAGACACCTCAAAGTCTATTGTTTCCAGACGAAAGGAGTTGTCTCCCCAGACAACAATGGATTACAAGATGCCAGCATGGACAATTTAGCTTCAACATGGGGCAGAACAGCACATCATAACTGTATCCAGATATTCTATTTCTGGGTCACCTTCACCGAGATCCCGGGTGCAGGCGTCATGTTGTCACGTAATATCATATTCAGCTTCAAACATAAATACGTATACTGCATTTAGCTTTAGGGGTAACAATGTTTTTGTAATTCATATATTTACAACCTTCATAGTAGATATAAGATAAGATATTCCTTTAATAGTCCCACAATGGAGAAATTTCATAATAAATAGGGTATAAATAAAACTGTCTAACGCAGAATGTGGAACATAAAAAACACAGTTACTTACCTCTCCTGGCTCCGGAAGGCTTCAACCTTACTTGGTGATGTCCCAGACGCCACACGGGCCAGGGCTTGCGTCCTTATGCATCGTGACACAAGCCCCTGCACATGTGACATCCCGTACATCATTAAAGATGGCTGACATCTGCGGGGACTGCATCGGAGCCAGGGGGAGGTAAGTAACAGTGCTTTTTATGTTTGTCACCTCCCCTGGGTCTCCGATTATTATACTCTGTGGTCTGAAAAGACCCCAGAGTATAATAATTGTTCATGTGTGGCCACTATGTGGCATAATACTTTGTACAGGGGCCACAATGGGGCATAATACTTTGTACAGGGGCCACAATGGGGCATAATACTTTCTGCAGGGGCCACTATTGGGCATAATACTTTGTAGAAAGAAGGAGAGGAAAGAAGAAGTGGAACAACCTGTTGGAGGGGGCTGGTTCCAATCACATGATCCAATCACATGATCCGAACAGTGTTCGCTCATCTCTATTAACAATCAGAAGACATTCAGCTGGGCACGACCTCAAGAAACCGGGTTCTTGGGGCCACACAGCGGAGAGATTCCCTGTCGTCCAGACTGACCACTGGGGACGACTAAGCTGTCCTCAGACTCCCACCAGACCGTCCAACACATCGATAAGTTACAGATTCATCGACATAACCAGCCTAAAATCCCCAGGTCTAGCTTCATAAAATCACAGGAGGAAGTAAGTAAAGTTCTACAATTCCCTGCCATGGCCACGGCCCTCCTGCATAGTAGAAGAGGGGAGCACAGTGGTTACATTCCCACCCATCAAGCAGTTGTTACGTTTCCAATGGCTACATGATAGCATGATATTACTGTAATACATTGTAACTCCTGGCCTTTGACGTTCTCTTATAGATATTAGAATGCTTGTACATATATATAACTGTATCCTTTGTTTTTCCCTGCAGACTGTATAGCTAATGACACAAGCACCTACGAGGTACATTTTATGTTCTACTTTTTAATAGACTAGAACAGATTTAGTATATCTTGAATATTATGGACATTGAAGTGCTGCACATAGAGGAACATAGGCACCAGGTGCACAAAGCAGTTTGGGCTTTAGGGGGGTGTAATCTGCAGGTTGGGCGTTGGTGAGTGATGTGATTCAGTCACATATGGGATAAAATAAATTTATTGGAGTGATGTAAGCAGTAAAAGACACTCTGACATCATTGGACATGAGCAGTAGTGTGTACTGGATGCTGAATGTATCATATAGGATTCCTCCGGTATGATACTTTCATTCATTACGTATTCAGTGAATAGGTGATATGATTCTTCAAAGACATTTTTTTATAGTGTCGGACCCGGTTCACATCTGCGTTCAGACCATTCCGTTCCCCTATGTGTATGAAATATGTTGAGAGAAAAGTCCTACAAGCAGCACTTACAGTATCTCTCTGCATTTTTGGTGCGAAAACCACACGGACCCCATTATATTCTATGGGGCCAACGGGTTTCCTTATGTATCTGCATTTTTATGCAGATAAGTTTCCGTTCAGGGGTCCCCAAGTGGACTCCCTAACGGAAACCTGAGCACAGATGTGAACCGGACCTCATTCATTATAAATGTTTAGTGCAATCTCCTTCTATGTTATTGTAAAACAATCATTTTCAGGGTTTATCCAGATTTTTTTTTTTTATTCATTGATGATGTTCTTCCCTCATCAGTTTTAGATTATCAGGGGTCTGACTGCCAGGACCCCTGCAGACCAGCAACTTCATCTATGAGCACTGCAGCTTACATTCTCACAGGCAAAACAGCTGATCTACAGAGGTGCCACAAGCTGGACCCCTCAAATCTAAAATTACTGACCATCTTATGGATAAGACATCAGTTTTAAAAGAGAAGATAACGCCTTTAAGACCGCCCTTATTGTACTTTAACCTGTTTGCATGAAAAAGAATTTCTATGCAAAAAAGTAGCTGAGGACAGGGAACGGTAAAGAAAAAAAAGTTATTAAGCTAGTTGGAGTCCATCTTTGCTTTAGTGCCGCAATCTCTGCAATGATGACATAAGTGGCCAAAGCTGATCGATTGGGCATGTGCGGCGCCTTTGAGACCATTGCTGCCTCTATATATATATATATATATATATATATATATATATATATATATATATATATATATATATATATTAGGAAAAAACATGTAATATTTGCATAAATTCTGGGGTTCTAATACAAATACCTGTAAATCTAATGATACGTCCATGGTATATTTTTTCCCTTTAGCCTGGTGAAGTATGGGTAGAGGATTGTCAGACGTGCAGGTGCACACAAAGCGCTGAAAAAACTTGTCTTCCACCCGATTGTCCAGATTCCACACCACCAACATGTAATGAGCCAGGATATCAACCCATGATGGTGGAAGATCCAAATAATCATTGCTGTTTCCTAGGCTTATGTGGTAAGTATATAAAGCAGAATTTAATGCTGGTTTATTGTTAAAGGGACGTGACAATTGGTTTTAACATAAAACTACAATAGCTGTTATTTTAAAATTACAAAACACAAAGGTTTCCTGGCTTTTAATATCCCCTCCACCCCAGTGCTCTGCAGTTACTTGGTTTACTTTGCCTGCAGTGATCACATGCTGTACATCAATCTGACTGCTATAGCCAATCATGTATGAGATGGGACCATAGAGGTCAGTGATTGGCTGCAGAGAACACTGGGGTGTGGTGGAGCTTAGATTTCTTAAAGAGTACCCGTCACCAGGTCTGAAAATGCCAATTTTGGTGTTTTATTTACCTAAATCCATTCAGCCATTAGGGTATACTAGCCAAGTGGGCGATAATATAGCTTTAATTTACATTGACACTAAAAGGGCTTATATCTTTAGAGTGGCTGAACAGATTGGAATAAACAAAACAAAAAAATGTTCAGGACCTGTGGGATCATGTTATTAGGCTTACCAGACTGGGTCACAGGCCCCCTTTAAGCCACTTACCCTGCCCTTATTTTGTCATTCAGTTGTTGCGCACTCTCTCCTATCTCCTAGACAGCCTCTTCTCATATTAGGGTGAGTTCACACGGAGTAAAGTGCCGCGTGACGTGGCACGTATATGTCGCGCGAGCTTTTGCGGGCCGTATACGCTCCCATTGAATTGGAATCGTATACACGGCCACAAAAAAACGTGGCGTTTACGATCTTTCCCAATCCTGATCACTCAACCTTACTTGTAGATCAAACTTTAAATAACTGCATTTACTTAATGTATCCAAATAGTAATGTATTGATATTTTTCTTACTAGTGTGCAATGTAAGCTTATGCGAGCCAATAATATCCTCATGTCCGGAGGGTTTTAAGCCGGTGTTCACCAGATATGATTGCTGTGTCAATATTAATTGTGGTAAGTCACAATATCTAGCTCTGGCTGAAGATGTGAAATATATGCTTAGAGAATGGAACTGTTTATATATCCTTGTTTGCAATGCATTTCTGGGCATCAAGGTCTAATATGATCTCATACATAGAATATATAGAATATAATAATTGTGAACATGTACCCTGTTGCATTAAGAGAGCAACGGTGGGAGCAAAAACAAGCTATTGCCACAGACCACCATGGACACTTATTCCAGGAGAATCAATAGGACGGGATATTTTGCAGTCCAACCTATTTGATCTCTTTTCACCTGATGTCAGCTGGTCTGATGTCAAAAATTGAGAAGATCTAGTCAGCCTAGCTCTGTATGTAATTCTTGTAATGTGAGCTCCGCTTATCTACATGTAGTCTGCTTATCATTTTGGGAAAGAGTCTAGTCTTTGAACGTTGGGCCTTGGAAGCAGATAAGTTTAGGGTAGTAGAGTATATATTCAATAGAGCAGTCTTTCAACTATTATTATTAGCAATAAGGTACACAGAACTCCAATATAAATGAGTTGCAGTTAGTGGCGGAACAATTACTAGGAAAGTGGTAGTGGCTGCTTTGGGGATTACCACTTTAGAGAGTCCGGGTGGCCTCCTGCATTTTTTTTAAATATATATATATATATATATATATATAGCCATTACCCACTAGAGTACATCCCACTCCTGTCCACAGTCACCTCCACCACTTCCCTTTATCCTCCGGGCGGGAGGTCCTATGCACCGTGCTGAACAAAGTCAGAAACATCCTGATTTTGTTCAGTGGCCTAATGTGTGACACACGGATTCCCTGTAGGGATGAAGAGGAGGCAGATGTGACCACGGGCAGGAGCTGGGACTGTTAATGGACTGGTGAATGGTGGCCATTACCTGCTGAAGTTATGGGAGGGACACTTACTATAGGGTGGTCAATAAAGGGGGCACTCTCTGCATGGAGAAGGTATACTGTGTGTGGAGCAAGTAAAGGGAGCATTTACGTTGTGGATGCCAGCATACTGTCTAGGGACCAAAAAGGAGGCAATATACTGTCTGGGGGTAAGTAACGGTGGCTTTATACTGTTTGGGGTCTAGTAAAGGGTGTATTATACTATGTGGGGGGCAATAAAGGGGGCTGTAATACCATGTGGAGCCAGTGAAGGAGATGTTATACCCTTTAAGGGTCAATAACGGGGGCGGTATACCATATGGGGGCTGGCAGGGCTCAGTAAGATATTTTATATGGGACACTGTCTTTGCAAGTTATGTCCTTTTTTGTTCATTTTATATATATATATATATATATATATATATATATATATATATATATATATATATACCGGTATATATTATTATGTTATTATTATTATTATCATTGCATAGTTGGAGAATCTACAGCGAAATTTCAGCCATTGTCATATGGCGAATTCCTATAAATATGTAGAAAACCCTGAGAAATTAACCCTATGTATTGCCCCTATTAATATCACTTTTTTTAAAAAAAAAAAGCAGTATAAGATCACAAACATTGCATTAGTGCCATCAAAGTGCCACAGTCATAAGATCAGATTGTATTGCTAACTATTTCTATATTATTATTTCGCATTAGTTCCGGAAACCATAGAGACCACAACTACAACCAGCCCCCCAATTACAGGTAAGTAATTATACCAAATTCTAGGAAAGTAAATTGAACCCTGAACCCATCTGAACCCTAATTTTTGAGCACGGTTTTTGTACTGAAAAAGACCCCCCCGGCTTATACTTGGGGGGAAGGGGGGGGGTCTATGACCAGCTGCAATATCAATGTATAGAATCTCCCATAAAATAGAGGGGGAAAAAAAAATAAAAGTTGTAAATCCCTCCTTTCCCTAGAATACATACAAAAGTAGAAAATGACTGTGGCACACAAACACATTAGGTATCCGTGTGTCTGACAGTGCCCGGTCTACTGAATATAGGGGATCTGCAGTGCTCCTGTTCCATCGGAAAGGGGTTAATAGGAGCACTGCAGATACCCTATATACAGCCAGGCTGAATTCCAGGAGGGGGGAAAAGAAACAGTGAAGGGGCAGACAGTCAACCAAAACACCCCCTCCCCTCCCGTTCCCCAGCATCTACTGCACCTAAAAACTCCGACCATTTTAATTTTTGAAATTTTCCAGTACCTGCTGCATTTCCCCCCTCGGCTTATACTCTGGTCAATAAGTTTTCCCAGTTTTTTGTGGTAAAATTAGGGGCCTCGGCTTATATTCGGGTCGGCTTATACTCGAGTATATACGGCAGCTGTAAAAAATACAATATTGATATTTCAGTTATGAGCCTGTCCTGCCCAACGTCATTCAACCTTGGGCAAAATACGTAAAGAATATTTCTTATAGAATCCAGATACACCACTAACCCAACTGGGACAAAAAGTAACGTGTAATTAAAAAATTAATTTAAAAAAATGGTAAGCCAAACAATGATAAAATCAGGTTGTGTTAGTAATTTCTCTCCATGATTATTATTTCACAGAAGCTTCTGTAGTCACAGAATCTACAACTACATCCAGCCCTCCAATTTCAGGTAAGTAATTATATAACATTATAGAAAAGTCATTTTTATTGTTCTCTGTGTTCCCATCCTTCATTCAGAACCTACTTCTACCAATTAACTCCCTAACGGTGACATTAAAAGTGCAAAAACCCTCCCAAAATTGTCATTTTTATTGCAGATTTTAAATTTGATGTAATTTTTCCTATTTAAGACTTGGGCCTATCATGAATATTGGAATAGAAGTGGCCATAACGATAATAGAATATTTCTTATTAAAGGGATCCTACCATTAAAAGTCTTTTTTTATGTCCCTAACACGTAGGAAAAGCCTTTGATGTCTTCGCCGCCGTTCTGTAGAAATCCCAGTTTTCGTCGGTATGCAAATTGGGGATGCCCCAGCGCTCAAACAGCACTGGGGGTGTCGCCAATGCTGCGAGACAACTCTCCAGCGCTGCTTCCATCTTCTTCAGGAAAGGGGTCTTCACTAGAGATGAGCGAACACTAAAATGTTCGAGGTTCGAAATTCGATTCGAACAGCCGCTCAATGTTCGTGTGTTCGAACGGGTTTCGAACCCCATTATAGTCTATGGGGAACAGATACTCGTTAAGGGGGAAACCCAAATCCGTGTCTGGAGGGTCACCAAGTCCACTATGACACCCCAGGAAATGATGCCAACACCTCTGGAATGACACTGGGACAGCAGGGGAAGCATGTCTGGGGGCATCTAACACACCAAAGACCCTCTATTACCCCAACATCACAGCCTAACAACTACACATTTTACACACTCAATACCACCTCTCTGACAGTAGGAAAACACCTTGAAACATGTGTATTTGGCACTTGCAGTGAGGAGAGCTTGTCACCAGCAGTGAATTTGGCCCTTGTAGTAAGTTGAGGTTGGCACCAACATTTGTTTTGAAAATCAGGGTGGATTGAGCCTCTAACCAGCAGAGTTTGGGCAAATTCATGGTGGAGGGAGCCTCTAAAAACCCCAGTTTGGACCAATTCATGGTGGAGGGAGCCTCTAAAAACCCCAGTTTGGACCAATTCATGGTGGAGGGAGCCTCTAAAAACCCCAGTTTGGACCAATTCATGATGGAGGGAGCCTCTAAACAGCCCAGTTTGGGCCAATTCATGGTGGAGGGAGCCTCTAAAAACCCCCAGTTTGGACCAATTCATGGTGGAGGGAGCCTCTAAAAACCCCAGTTTGGACCAATTCATGGTGGAGGGAGCCTCTAAACAGCCCAGTTTGGGCAAATTCATGGTGGAGGGAGCCTCTAAACAGCCCAGTTTGGGCAAATTCATGGTGGAGGGAGCCTCTAAAAACCCCAGTTTGGACCAATTCATGGTGGAGGGAGCCTCTAAAAACCCCAGTTTGGACCAATTCATGGTGGAGGGAGCCTCTAACTAGCCCAGTTTGGGCAAATTCATGGTGGAGGGAGCCTCTAAAAACCCCAGTTTGGACCAATTCATGGTGGAGGGAGCCTCTAAAAACCCCAGTTTGGACCAATTCATGGTGGAGGGAGCCTCTAAAAACCCCAGTTTCGACCAATTCATGGTGGAGGGAGCCTCTAAAAACCCCAGTTTGGACCAATTCATGGTGGAGGGAGCCTCTAAACAGCCCAGTTTGGACCAATTCATGGTGGAGGGAGCCTCTAAAACCCCCAGTTTGGACCAATTCATGGTGGAGGGAGCCTCTAAACAGCCCAGTTTGGGCAAATTCATGGTGGAGGGAGCCTCTAAACAGCCCAGTTTGGGCAAATTCATGGCGGAGGGAGCCTCTAACCAGCCCAGTTTGGACCAATTCATGGTGGAGGGAGCCTCTAAAAACCCCAGTTTGGACCAATTCATGGTGGAGGGAGCCTATAAACAGCCCAGTTTGGACCAATTCATGGTGGAGGGAGCCTCTAAAAACCCCAGTTTGGACCAATTCATGGTGGAGGGAGCCTCTAAACAGCCCAGTTTGGGCAAATTCATGGTGGAGGGAGCCTCTAAAAACCCCAGTTTGGACCAATTCATGGTGGAGGGAGCCTCTAAAAACCCCAGTTTGGACCAATTCATGGTGGAGGGAGCCTCTAACTAGCCCAGTTTGGGCAAATTCATGGTGGAGGGAGCCTCTAAAAACCCCAGTTTGGACCAATTCATGGTGGAGGGAGCCTCTAAACAGCCCAGTTTGGGCAAATTCATGGTGGAGGGAGCCTCTAAACAGCCCAGTTTGGGCAAATTCATGGTGGAGGGAGCCTCTAAAAACTCCAGTTTGGACCAATTCATGGTGGAGGGAGCCTCTAAAAACCCCAGTTTGGACCAATTCATGGTGGAGGGAGCCTCTAAAAACCCCAGTTTGGACCAATTCATGGTGGAGGGAGCCTCTAACCAGCAGAGTTGGTGGAAATCAGGGTGGAGGGAGCCTCTAACCAGCAGAGTTGGGGGAAATCAGGGTGGAGGGAGCCTAGTATTAGCAGAATTGTGCAACGCTTATGGTGGATGAGTATGAGGATGCGGAGGAATTGGAGAGGTTGAGTACAGACATGGAGTTTCATGTTGGGGTGCTTTACACAGGTGGGCACAAAAATGAAGGCTCTATCCAGTGGTGGTTCATTTTTATCAAAGTGAGCCGGTCGGCACTCTCAGCTGACAGACGGGTGCGCTTGTCAGTGATGATGCCACCGGCTGCACTGAACACCCTCTCAGATAGGACGCTGGCGGCAGGACAGGACAGCACCTCCAAGGCATATAGGGCAAGTTCAAGCCACAGGTCCAACTTTGACACCCAATACGTGTAGGGCGCAGAGGGGTCGGAGAGGACAGGGCTGTGGTCGGAAAGGTATTCCCGCAACATGCGCCTATACTTCTCACGCCTGGTGACACTAGGACCCTCCGTGGCGGCACTTTGGCGAGGGGGTGCCATCAAGGTGTCCCAGACCTTAGACAGTGTGCCCCTCGTTTGTGTGGACCGGTGAGAACTTGGTTGCCTACTGGAGGAACTGCCCTCCCTGCCGCCAACGTCACATGCTGGAAACATCTCCATCATATTCTGCACCAATTGCCTGTGGCAAGCATTGATGCGATTGGCCCTCCCCTCTACCGGAATAAAAGACGAGATGTTGTTTTAATACCGGGGGTCAAGGATAGCAAAGATCCAGTACTGGTTGTCCTCCATGATTTTGACAATACGCTTGTCGGTTGTAAAGCACCCCAACATAAACTCAGCCATGTCTGCCACAGTGTTAGTTGGCATGACTCCTCTGGCCCCACCGGAAAGTTCAATCTCCATTTCCTCCTCATCCTCCATGTCTACCCATCCGCGCTGCAACAATGGGACGATTCGAAGTTGCCCGGAAGCCTCCTGTATCACCATCACATCATCGGACAACTCTTCTTCCTCCTCCTCCTCCTCCTCCATTAAACGCAGTGAAGCGGACAGATGTGTGGACCTACTCTCCAGCTGTGACGGATCGGATGCTATCCCTAACTCCTCTGTGTGATCTGAGTTATCCCTGATGTCAATCAGGGATTCTCTCAGAACACACAAGAGCGGGATTGTAAGGCTCACCATCGCATCCTCAGAGCTCACCCTCCTTGTGGACTCCTCAAAGACCCGTAGGATGTCACAAAGGTCTCTCATCCATGGCCACTCATGGATGTGAAACTGAGGCAGCTGACTTTGTGGCACCCTAGGGTTTTGTAGCTGGTATTCCATCAAAGGTCTCTGCTGCTCAACCACTCTATTCAACATCTGAAACATTGAGTTCCAGCGTGTGGGGACGTCGCACAAAAGCCGGTGTTGTGGCACATGCAGGCGTTGCTGGAGAGATTTTAAGCTAGCAGCGGCTACTGTCGACTTGGGAAAGTGGGCGCACATGCGCCGCACTTTCACCAGTAGCTCTGGAACATTGGGGTAGCTCTTTAGGAAACGTTGCACCACTAGGTTGAAGACGTGGGCCAGGCATGGAACATGTTGGAGTCCGGCAAGCTCCAGAGCTGCTACCAGGTTCCGGCCGTTATCACAAACGACCATGCCTGGGCCCAGGTGCAGCGGCTCAAACCATATTGCCGTCTCATCGAGGAGGGCATCCCTCACCTCGGAGGCAGTGTGCTGTCTGTCCCCCAAGCTGATCAGCTTCAGCACAGCCTGCTGACGTCTACCAACGCCAGTGCTGCAACGTTTCCAACTCGTAGCTGGGGTCAATCTAACAGCGGAGGAGGAGGCGGTGGCGGAGGAGGAGGCGGTAGAGGAGGAGGAGGAGGGGGGTGTTCTTCTCGTGTCCCTGCCAGGAATGTTAGGCGGGGAGACGAGGTACACCGGGCCAGTTTGGGAAGCAGTCCCAGCCTCAACTACATTCACCCAGTGTGCCGTCAGTGAAATGTAGCGTCCCTGTCCGCATGCACTTGTCCACGCCTCGGTGGTCAAGTGGACCTTTGTGCAAAGCGCGGAACTAAGGGCCCGCCTGATGTTGAGTGACACGTGCTGGTGCAAGGCGGGGACGGCACACCGGGAGAAGTAGTGACGGCTAGGGACAACATAGCGAGGTGCCGCAGTTGCCATCAGGTCCAGGAAGGCGGGAGTTTCAACAAGCCGGAACGCCAACATCTCCTGGGCCAGCAGTTTAGCGATGTTGGCGTTCAAGGCTTGTGTGTGTGGGTGGTTAGCAGTGTATTTCTGCCGCCGCTCCAATGTCTGAGAGATGGTGGGTTGTTGTAAAGAAGCGCCTGATGGTGCCTTTGATGGTGCAGGAGAAGGAGATAAGACAGGAACAGGGGAGGATGAGGGAGAAGTCAACAAAGTGGCGGAGGCAGATGAAGTGGTGTCCTGGCTCGTCCTCTGGAGTGCATCGCCAGCACAGTCAGCAGTGGCAGAGGCAGAGGCAGTGGCAGTGGCGTGAACGGCAGGCGGCCTTTGTCCTGCCGTTGCTGCCTGCCACTGATTCCAGTGCTTGGATTCCAAATGACGGCGCATTGAAGTGGTGGACAGGTTGCTCTTCTCAGAGCCCCTAATCAATTTCGAGAGGCAAATTGTGCAGACAACACTATATCTGTCCTCGGCGCATTCCTTGAAAAAACTCCACACCTTCGAGAAACGTGCCCTCGAGGTGGGAGTTTTTCGGGGCTGGGTACGAACTGGAACATCTTGGGAGATTCCGGGTGTGGCCTGGCTTCGCCTAAGCTGCTGACCTCTGCCTCTGCCTCTAGCTACCCTTTTTGGTGCTGCACCTGCCTCAACATCCACACTACTTTCCCCGCTTGACATCCCCCCTGTCCAGGTCGGGTCAGTGTCCTCATCATCCACCACTTCCTCTTCCAACTCCTGTCTCATCTCCTCCTCCCGCACAATGCGCCGGTCAACTGGATGCCCTGACGGCAACTGCGTTACATCATCGTCGATGAGGGTGGGTTGCTGGTCATCCACCACCAAATCGAACGGAGATGGAGGAGACTCTAGTGTTTGAGCATCTGGACACAGATGCTCCTCTGTTAGGTTCGTGGAATCGTGACGTGGAGAGGCAGGTTGAGGGACAATGAAAGGAGCGGAGAACAGCTCTGGGGAGCAGGGACAGTTGGGGTTATTGTTCTGTGAAGCTTGGGAATTTTGGGAGGAAGGAGGACAAGACTGTTGGGTAATAGGAGGAGAGGAGGCAGAGTTTGACTGGCTGCTGGACAATGTGCTGTAAGCATTCTCTGACAGCCATTGCAAGACCTGTTCCTGGTTCTCGGGCCTACTAAGGTTTGTACCCTGCAGTTTAGTTAATGTGGCAAGCAACCCTGGCACTGTGGAGTGGCGCAATGCTTGCTGCCCCACAGGAGTAGGCACGGGACGCCCTGTGGCTTCACTGCTACCTTGCTCCCCAGAACCATTCCCCCGACCTCGCCCACGGCCTCGTCCACGTCCCTTTCCGGGAGCCTTGCGCATTTTGAATTCCCAGTTAGAAATTGGCACTATATACCAGTAGCAAAAATTGTGGGTGCACGTAACCCCAATATATTCTTTGAATTCCCAGTCAGACAATGGCACTATATACCAGTAGCAAAAATTGTGGGTGCACGTAACCCCAATATATTCTTTGAATTCCCAGTCAGACAATGGCACTATATACCAGTAGCAAGAAATGAGGGTATTTATAACCCCAATATATTCTTTGAATTCCCAGTCAGACAATGGCACTATATACCAGTAGCAAGAAATGAGGGTATTTATAACCCCAATATATTCTTTGAATTACCAGTCAGAAACTGGCACTATATGGCCGTAGCAAGAAATGAGGGTATTTGTAACCCCAATATATTCTTTGAATTCCCAGTCAGACAATGGCACTATATACCAGTAGCAAGAAATGAGGGTATTTATAACCCCAATATATTCTTTGAATTACCAGTCAGAAACTGGCACTATATGGCCGTAGCAAGAAATGAGGGTATTTGTAACCCCAATATATTCTTTGAATTCCCAGTCAGACAATGGCACTATATACCAGTAGCAAAAATTGTGGGTGCACGTAACCCCAATATATTCTTTGAATTCCCAGTGAGACAATGGCACTATATACCAGTAGCAAAAATTGTGGGTGCACGTAACCCCAATATATTCTTTGAATTCCCAGTCAGACAATGGCACTATATACCAGTAGCAAAAATAGTGGGTGTATATAGCCCCAATTCTATTGCTAGGGGACTTGCAGGGTATTTCTGAGGTGAAGGTGGGGGGGCACACCGTTGGAACGGGGATTTGGGGTGTATATATGGGGTATACGGGAATACACTGTCAGTGTGTTCCATTCAGGATCCTGGGAAAGCTGGGTTGCGGCGATTGAGCCCGTCAGTGCCACGTTACACTGACAAGCTTCTCCCTGGAATTTAGCTCTTATAAGAGCTGTTGTGGTTGTCTTCTCCTTCCTATCCTAGCCTGTCCCTGCCTGCCCAGAATCTAACCCCTAGCTAACTGGACGGAAACCTCCGTCCCCGGTGAATTGCAAGCTCAGAATGACGCGAACCTGGGCGTCGCTGTTATTTTAAATTAGAGGTCACATGTTTTCGGCAGCCAATGGGTTTTGCCTACTTTTTTCAATGTCACCGGTGTCGTAGTTCCTGTCCCACCTCCCCTGCGCTGTTATTGGAGCAAAAAAGGCGCCAGGGAAGGTGGGAGGGGAATCGAGTAATGACGCACTTTACCACGCGGTGTTCGATTCGATTCGAACATGCCGAACAGCCTAATATCCGATCGAACATGAGTTCGATAGAACACTGTTCGCTCATCTCTAGTCTTCACGTGTCTTCTTCCGGGGGTTGGCTTCAAACAAAGCCGACTGCACATTCCCGCCGGCCTTAAGAAAATGGGCGCTTACAATACTGTGTAAGTGGCCATTTTCTTGTGGTCGGCGGGCTTGCACAATCGGCTTTGTCTTAGTGTTTATTGTAACGTCATAGCTAATAAGAAGATATAGAGCTTGTGATAGGGAAAAATTATATCAGAAATTGCCTAAATTCATTCATCTTAATTTAATTTTTTTTTAACAATGTGAGATCACCAAGAATAACGGATTAGCAGTACATAAGAGGCCAAGATAGTTAAAGAACATTTCTTACAGAATACAGATACAGCAACAGGGACAAAAAACAATGTTTCCACAAGGCTTATTGCTAGCAAAAAAAAAAAAAAATCAGCTATTGCTAATGGCAAGTCTCTACAATGATATAATCAGGTAATATTGTGAACTTTCTTTCCAAAACTTCTTTTTTACAGGAGTTATTAAAACCACAGAATCTTCAACTCAGGCCCCCCCAATTTCAGGTAAATAGTTTATCGGATAATAGTTTTAATGTACTTTACACCTTTAGACTGTCTGGCCTAACTTTACACCACTTAGAACGGGTTCACACCTGCGCCCATGTCCGCTTTAGGCAATCCTGACGGTTTCCGTTTTCTGCCCAGAGAAACTGAACAGGGGACGGAAACCCGGCAGTCAGTTTTCAATCCCATGCACATGAATTGGTTTGCAAAATGACCACCCGTGAGCGTCTTGTGCCTGTCCTCTGCAAAACCATTTTTTTTAACCAGACATGCAGGACTTTGTGTCCAGTTAAAAAAAAAAACGTGATCATGGGTGCTCACTTTGAAAACCCATTAAAGTGAATGGGTATGAATGTGTTTCTGTCCCCTGTCCAGTTTCTCTGGGCAGAAGATGGAAACCCAGCAGGATTGCCTAAAGCGGACATGGGCGCAAGTGTGAACCCGCCTTTACAGCGTACAATTTGTGGCGCATGGTGTCACATAATAAGTCGAGATTAGTAAGCCCCACCCACTTGTCTAAAACAAGCTCCAGATTTTCAAACCAACAAGAGAACTGTAGAGTGTGAAGGGTTTTACTAACATGTTGTGCTATTGCATTCACTGAGTAGCTGCAGAGCAGGAAAATATCCAGTGGCCCTTTAGACAGGAGCCTATCATGAGCAAGATCATAGGATGATACAGACTATCCTGAAATTTTCCCTAAATTTATTCAAGTTGAACTGACATGACTTTTATGATATCACCAAACATATTGGATAGGAGGCCAAGATAGTTAAAGAACTTGTTACAGAGTATAGATTCACCACAAGCCCAGCTGGGACAAAACCAATATGTGATGTTTCCATTGGGCTTATCACTAACAAAATAGATTGGATATTGTTTATAGCAAGGCTCTACAATGATTAAATCAGGCTGTCTTAGTAACTTTCTGTCTCTGGTTATGATTTCACAGGAGTTTCAGTAGTCACAGAATCGACAACTCCGTCCAGTCCCCCAATTTCAGGCAAGTCATTATATCAAGTTATAGGAATGTAATTTTGACTGTTTTTTTTTTTACTCTGTTTTTTACAGAGCCCTATTTCTACTGATTAAAATGAATGTTTTTCCAATTTTTTTTTATTGAAGGATGTTTTGGGTTATTCTTCTTTTGTCAGTGAAATACAAATGTTGAGTCAGGGTTCTGTGCATTCCTCTTCCTCCTCCTCTGCTGTTGTTGTAATATGTCATTTACTATGTGGCCTTTCTGAACTGTCACCTATGTCTTCTTCTTCTTCTTCATTGACATAAATTACCAGGGAAGGAGCCCTGACAGTGTCATACACTATGTTTTATAGATAGGTTCCTAGGAGCCCTGACAGTGTTGTACACTATGTATTATAGATAGGTTCCTAGGAGCCCTGACAGTGTTGTACACTATGTATTATAGATAGGTTCCTAGGAGCCCTGACAGTGTTGTACACTATGTACTATAGATAGGTTCCTAGGAGCCCTGACAGTGTTATACACTATGTATTATAGATAGGTTCCGAGGAGCCCTGACAGTGTTATACACTATGTATTATAGATAGGTTCCTAGGAGCCCTGACAGTGTTGTACACTATGTATTATAGATAGGTTCCTAGGAGCCCTGACAGTGTTGTACACTATGTACTATAGATAGGTTCCTAGGAGCCCTGACAGTGTTGTACACTATGTACTATAGATAGGTTCCTAGGAGCCCTGACAGTGTCATACACTATGTACTATAGATAGGTTCCTAGGAGCCCTGACAGTGTTATACACTATGTATTATAGATAGGTTCCGAGGAGCCCTGACAGTGTTATACACTATGTATTATAGATAGGTTCCTAGGAGCCCTGACAGTGTCATACACTATGTTTTATAGATAGGTTCCTAGGAGCCCTGACAGTGTTATACACTATGTTTATAGATAGGTTCCTAGGCGCCCTGACAGTGTTATACACTATGTTTTATAGATAGGTTCCTAGGAGCCCTGACAGTGTCATACACTATGTTTTATAGATAGGTTCCTAGGAGCCCTGACAGTGTTATACACTATGTTTATAGATAGGTTCCTAGGAGCCCTGACAGTGTCATACACTATGTATTATAGATAGGTTCCTAGGAGCCCTGACAGTGTCATACACTATGTATTATAGATAGGTTCCTAGGAGCCCTGACAGTGTCATACACTGTGTTTTAAACCAATTTAAATTCTGATTTCTGACTAACTTATTCAACCAGAAATATATCTTTCATCCAAACCACCCAAACTCAAACCAAACAAATCTTCAGAGATTCACTCATTTCTAATCACTATTAATAAAGACTGGATATTGGTTATTGGTATTTGCAAAGAACTAAAATTATAAAATCAGTTTTCATTGCTAAGGGCGGGTTCACACCTGCGCTGGGTCTCCGCTTCTGCCAACGGGAGATGGAAACCTGGCAGTCAGTGTCCGCCCATGTCCGACTTTGTGTCTGGTTATAGAAAAACAGTTTCGCCACAGAGAGCAGAAGACGCTCATGGGCGCTCATGGTTGGACACTTTTCAAACCCATTCAAAGGAATGAGTTTGAAAAATGACTGCACATTTCTGTCTACTGCCCAGTATTGGACAAGAAATGGAAACCTGCATTAACGGAGACCCGGGGCGCAGATGTGAACGAGCCCTTATAGAGCACAGATACGCCACTAGCTCAGCTGGGACATGAATGATGTCTGATATTTCCACTGGGCTTATTATACATTTGGGTTGTATGTCTGACTTTCTGTCTTAGTGATTATTGTGTAGTCATATCCACCGAGCAGCTGCATAGTGGGAGAATATCTATCAACACTTCAGGCATAAGCTTGTCATGGGTCAAAGCTATATAATAAATTGCCCAAATTAATTTGTCTCAGAGAGATATGGCTTTTTTTATTTTAAGACCCATGATATTATCAAGAACATTGGATTATTAGTAAAAAAAAAACCCATTTCTTACAGAGTATGGACACACCACTAGCCCAGATGGGACAACAAATGATGTGTAATGTTTCCAATGGGCTTATCCTCCTCCTCTGTTGTTCTCCTATTCTCCTTCCTATATCAGATTGTATAAAGGATTGGATATTGGTAATGGCAATGTTCTACAATTACAATCAGGTCATATTAGTAACTTTCTTTCCCTGATTATCATTTCACAGAATCTACAAGTCCAGCCGGTCCCATAATTTCAGGTAAGTAATTTATATAAAATTATAGGATGGGATTCTTTGTTTTTATGTTTCTTATAGATCCCTATTCTACCTATTAAAAGTCATGTGTTTTTCCAGTATTTAAAGTAAGTTTAATATTTCAGACAGAAAGGTTGTGTTAGTAACTTTCTATTCCTACTTATTATTTCACAGGAATTCCTGTAGTCACAAAGTCCACAACTCCATCCAGTCCTCCAATTTCAGGTAAGTAATTCTACTACCAATAAAAATTCGTGTTTTTACAATATTTTTTTTTATTAAAGAGTGTTTAAAATTTTGACAAAAGGTCATAGAAATAGAGTTATGATTCATGTTTTGACCCCAGGATTACTCTTAATGGTGATGTATACAAGTTAGACACCAGAGCCCCTAGTGGTGGGGATGGAATTGGCAGGTTCGTTCAGTCACAGTTAGAAACAAGTGTGAGGGCACAGTGCGCTTGGTGCACCACAAGTAACCCAGAAGATAGGTAAACTAACCAGAGCAGAACTGGAGCTGACAGAGGACCTGAAGATGTCTGTAGAAGCAGAGGAGCAGGAGCAAGCTCCAGGAAAGGTGGCAGAGATGGCCACGTGGTCATCAGTCTGGACGGCAATGAGAGGTCAGTACAGTACAGGAGAGTCAGGCAGAAGAATGGTCAACAATCCAATTTGCAAGGTGAGGTCAGCGCGGTACAGAGTGAGGGTCAAAGGAGAGGAGTCAAAAAGGCAAGCAGCGGTCATAACGGAGAGGAGAGCAGCAGCAGAATCAGCAGACAGAGATGGGGGTCAAGTAATGGAGCCAAGAAGTCAAAGCAGGAGATATAAACAGGTAAAGGATAACACGCTTACTTCCAGAGCACTGAATAGTCAGCGATGAACTCAAACTGGAAATTACTTAAAAGCCCCGAGAGACAAACTGACCATAAAGTGAAACACACAAAAACCAGCAAATGTTAGAGATGGACTGGTAACATCACAGTCGCGAGTGTTGGGGTCCCAGGTCCATCTCTAACATTGAGCCACTGACTCCACTAGTGTCAATGGGAGGTTTTTCTCTGATCAAACTTCAGTAGGAAGCATTTAGTGTTGAATGTTAGTAAAGATAAGATAAGATAATCCTTTAATAGTCCAACAATGGGGAAATTTCAGTGATACAATTTCATAGATGGTACAGTAGTATATAACAAGAGAGAAACACATACAAGCTCATGGCAGATAGAGAAATCCTAGGAATCATAGCAACTAAAAAAGAAAGAAACACAGACACACTGCAGGATCATTTAGTTCTCTGTGCGGATTGATGTTAATAATACAGCCGAATGTGGTTGGAGGACACGAGGAGGGGGGGGTCACAGCATGTAGATATAAGGAGACTCACAAAAGCAGGACTCCTAGCCCCAGCTATAGACACACACACTGCCTGGCATTTCCTGCCTCAACCTGCCTGCACACTCCTTACTGTCACCTCAGGAGTAGCCCTCACTCTACTCACTCACATTTACATATAGCTTTCCACTATATAACAGATCACAGTGAGTAGAGTGAGGGCTACTCCTGAGGTGACAGTAAGGAGTGTGCAGGCAGGTTGAGGCAGGAAATGCCAGGCAGTGTGTGTGAGTCTATAGCTGGGGCTAGGAGTCCTGCTTTTGTGAGTCTCCTGCTAGGAAGCCATGTTGTTTAGTGGCACCAAAAGTAGCCTGTGACTCAATCCTAAGGGAAAACTATGTTTGTGGAAAATTGCACGCAAATCCGTCCAGGCGTTTTAGCGTGATTGAGGAACAAACATCCAAACTCACAAACATCCAAACACACAAACTTTCACACTTATAATATTAGTAGGATGTCTAAGCTTTGCACATTGAAGACAATCTTAAACTGCACCAGTCATCAATGTGTTTAATGGGTTTAATGTATCCTGCTTACCTTTAGATTGTCTAGTCTAACTTTACAGCATTTGCTATTTAACCCAACCCATAGTGAATTAGGGGCTCCCGTATCCTCTTCCTGTGCCGTTCTCCTATACTCCTTCCTGTATCAGATTGTATAAAGGATTGGATATTGGTAAAGACAAGGCTCTACAATCACAATGAGATTATATTAGTAACTTTCTTTTGCTGATTATCATCTCACAGGCTTACCTATAACCACACAATCTACAAGTCCAGCCGGTCCCATAATTTCAGGTAAGTAATTTATTTAAAATTATAGTATGGGATTCTCTGTTTTTATGTTTCTTATAGATCCCTATTCTACCTATTAAAAGTCATGTGTTTTTCCAGTATTTAAAGTAAGTTTAATATTTCAGACAGAAAGGTTGTGTTAGTAACTTTCTATTCCTACTTATTATTTCACAGGAATTCCCCTAGTCACAAAATCTACAACTCCATCCAGCCCTCCAATCTCAGGTAAGTAATTCCGCTTCATTAGTAATTATACTTAGAAATGTGATTTAGATGAATTTTATTTGTTACTTTGTTTCTTACCGTACCCTACCACTAACAATAAAAATTCGTGTTTTTACAATATTTTTTATTAAAGAGTGTTTAAAATTTTGACAAAAGGTCATATAGAAATAAAGTTATGATTCATGTTTTGACCCCAGGATTACTCTTAATGGTGATGTGTACAAGGCAGACACTTTACTGCTTGAGTCTTACAAGCAAAAACAGTTGTAAACTTCGGGCAGAGTAATAAAACAGCCCCGAGCACACAGTGTCCCTCCACAGGGCCAAATCTGGTCTCTGGTCGTATTCACCAGAGCCCCTAGTGGTGGGAATGGAATTGGCAGGTTTGTTCAGTTAGCAACAAGTGTGAGGGCACAGTGTGCTTGGTGCACCACAAGTAACACAGAAAATAGGTAAACTAACCAGAGCAGAACTGGATCTGACAGAAGACCTGAAGATGTCTGGAGGAGCAGGAGCAGACTCCAGGCAAGGTGGCAGAGATGGTTGTCGGTCTGGTCGGCAATGAGAGGTCAGTACAGTACAGGAGAGTCAGGCAGAAAAATGGTCAACAATCCGATTTGCAAGGTTATGTCAGCATGGTACAGAGTGAGTATCAAAGGAGAGGAGTCAAAAAGGCAAGCAGGGGTCATAACGGAGAGGAGTTCAGCAGCAGAATCGGCAGACAGAGATGGGGGTCAAGTAATGGAGCCAAGAGGTCAAACCAGGAGATATAAACAGGTAAAGGATAACACGCTTACTTCCAGAGCACTGAATAGTCAGCGATGAACTCAAAGCGGAAATGACTTAAAAGCCTCGAGAGACACATGCACCATAAAGTGAAACACACAAAAACCAGCAAATGTTAGAGATGGACTGGTAACCTCACAGTCGTGAGTGTAGAGGTCCTAGGTCCATCTCTAACATTGAGCCAATGACTCCACTAGTGTCAATGGGAGGCCGCAAAATAACGCGGAGTTTACGATCCACGCTCCCATTGATTTCACGGCTCGCAAAATCTCACACGGCGTAGACATGCCAGGTCACGCGGCACGTTACTCTGTGTGAATGCACCCTAATGGGTTTAATGTATCCTGCTTACCTTTAGATTGTCTAGTCTAACTTTAGAGCATTTACTATTTAACCCAATCCATAGTAAATTAGGGGCTCCGTATCCTCTTCCTGTCCCGTTCTCCTATACTCCTTCCTGTATCAGATTGGATAAAGGATTGGATATCGGTAATGACAAGGCTCTACAATCACAATGAGATTATATTAGTAACTTTCCTTCCCTGATTATTATTTCACAGGCTTACCTATAACCACACAATCTACAAGTCCAGCCGGTCCCATAATTTCAGGTAAGTAATTTATTTAAAATTATAGTATGGGATTCTTTTTTTTTTTTTATGTTTCTTATAGATCCATATTCTACCTATTAAAAGTCATGTGTTTTTCCAGTATTTAAAGTAAGTTTAATATTTCAGACAGAAAGGTTGTGTTTAGTAACTTTCTATTCCTACTTATTATTTCACAGGAATTCCCCTAGTCACAAAGTCCACAACTCCATCCAGCCCTCCAATTTCAGGTAAGTAATTCCGCTTCATTAGTAATTATACTTAGAAATGTGATTTAGATGGATTTTATTTGTTACTATGTTTCTTACCGTACCCTATCACTACCAATAAATTGTTGTTTTTACAATATTTTTTATTAAAGAGTGTTTAAAATTTTGACAAAAGGTTATATAGAAATAAAGTTATGATTCATGTTTTGACCCCAGGATTACTCTTAATGGTGATGTGTACAAGGCAGACACTTTACTGCTTGAGTCTTATGAGCAAAAACAGTTCTAAACTTCGGGCAGAGTAGTAAAACAGCCCCGAGCACACAGGGTCCCTCCAGAGGGGCAAGTCTGGTCTCTGGACGTATTTACCAAAGCCCCTAGTGGTGGGGATAGACTTGGCAGGTTCCTTCAGCCAAAGTTAGCAACAAGTGTGAGCGCACAGTGTGCTTGGTGCACCACAAGTAACCCAGAAGATAGGTAAACTCACCAGAGCAGAACTGGAGCTGACAGAAGACCTGAAGATGTCTGTAGAAGCAGAGGAGCAGGAGCAAGCTCCAGGCAAGGTGGCAGAGATGGCCGCGTGGTTATCGGTCTGGACGGCAATGAGAGGTCAGTATAGTACAGGAGAGTCAGGCAGAAGAATGGTCAACAATCCAGTTGGCAAGGTGTGGTCAGCGCAGTACAGAGTGAGGATCAAAGGAGAGGAGTCGAAAAGGCAAGCAGGGGTCGTAACGGAGAGGAGTTCAGCAGCAGAATCGGCAGACAGAGATGGGGGTCAAGTAACAGAGCCAAGAGCTCAAACCAGGAGATACAAACAGGAACAGGATAACACACTTATTTACAGAGCACTTAAACTTAAATGACTTAAAAAGCCTTGAGAATGGAAGTGGTAGAGGAATAAAGGAAGAGTTGCACTCCAACTGCCGAATCCTTAGGTTTGCGTGTTCGTCCTGGAACCTTCCTCTGAGGACTAGGGGAGAACCTGCTATTTCCAAATATAATGTTGGTCAGTATGTGTATAGGAGGAGTCCCTTTTTTGTCTAGGGCTGCAAACAGTATGAGCAACTAGTCGTCACGTAGATTTACTAATAATGTCTAAGCTTTGGACATTGAAGACAATCTTAAACTGCACCAGTCATCAATGTGTTTAATGGGTTTAATGTATCCTGCTTACCTTTAGATTGTCTAGTCTAACTTTACAGCATTTACTATTTAACCCAACCCATAGTAAATTAGGGGCTCCCGTATCCTCTTCCTGTCCCGTTCTCCTATACTCCTTCCTGTATCAGATTGGATAAAGGATTGAATATTGGTAATGACAAGGATCTACAATTACAATCAGGTTGTATTAGTAACTTTCTTTCCCTGATTGTTATCCCACAGGCTTTCCTATAACCACACAATCTACAAGTCCAGCCGGTCCCATAATTTCAGGTAAGTAATTTATATAAAATTATATGATGGATTCTTTGTTTTTATGTTTCTTAGAGATCCCGATTTTACCTATTAAAAGTGATGTGTTTATCCAGTATTTAAAGTAAGTTTAATATTTCAGACAGAAAGGTTGTGTTAGTAACTTTCTATTCCCACTTATTATTTCACAGGAATTCCTGTAGTCACAAAGTCCACAACTCCCTCCAGCCCTCCAATTTCAGGTAAGTAATTTTGCTTCATTAGTAATTATACTTAGAAATGTGATTTAGATGAATTTTATTTGTTACTATGTTTCTTACCGTACCCTATCACTACCAATAAAAATTTCTTTTTTTTAACAATATTTTTATTAAAGAGTCTTTAATATTTTTGACAAAAGGTCATATAGAAATAAAGTTATGATTCATGTTTTGACTCCAGGATCACTCTTAAAGAGGACCTTTCACCATTTTGCCCACAGGCAGTGTTATATACTGCCGGAAAGCTGATAGTACGCTGAGTTCAGCGCACTGTCGGCTTTCCCGATCTGGGCCCGGTGTGAAGAGCTTACGGTCCGGTACCGTAGCTCCTCTATGGTCAGAAGGGCATTTCTGACAGTTAGCCAGAGACGTCCTTCTTCACAGCACAGCCAATCGCGCTGTGCTGTGAGAGCCAGGAGGAACGCCCCCTCCCTCCCTGATAATGCTCGTCTATGGACGAGTACTGCGAGCAGAGGGAGGGGGCGTTCCTCCCGGCTCTCACAGCACAGCGCGATTGACTGTGCTGTGCAGAAGGACGTCTCTGACTGAGTGCCAGAAACTCCCTTCTGACCATAGAAGAGCTACGATACCGGACCATAAGCTCTTCACACCGGGCCCAGATCGGGAAAGCCGACAGTGTGCTGAACTCAGCGTACTATCAGCTTTCCAGCAGTATAGAGAACTGCCTGTGGGCAAAATGGTGAAAGGTCCTCTTTAATGTTGATATGTGCAAGGTAGACACTTTACTGCTTGAGTCTTACAAGCAAACACAGTTCTAAACTTCAGGCAGAGAAGTAAAACAGCCCACAGTGTCACAGCACACAGTGCCCCTCCACAGGGCCAAGCCTGGTCTCTGGAAGTACTGACTAGAGCCCCTAGTGGTGGGGATAGACTTGGCAGGTTCGTTCAGCCAAAGTTAGCTACAAGTGTGAGGGCACAGTGTGCTTGGTGCACCACAAGTAACCCAGAAGATAGGTAAACTAACCAGAGCAGAACTGGAGCTGACAGAAGACCTGAAGATGTCTGTAGAAGCAGAGGAGCAGGAGCAGACTTCAGGCAAGGTGGCAGAGATGGTCACATGGTCATCGGTCCAGACGGCAATGTGCAGTACAGTACAGGAGAGTCAGGCAGAAGAATGGTCAACAATCCAGTTGGCAAGGTGAGGTCAGCACAGTACAGAGTGAGAATCAAAGGAGAGGAGTAAAAAAGGCAAGCAGGGGTCGTAACGTAGAGGAGCTCAGCAGCAGAATCGGCAGACAGAGATGGGGGTCAAGTAACAGAGCCAAGAGGTCAAACCAGGAGATACAACAGGAACAGGATAACACACTTATTTCCAGAGCACTGAATAGTCAGCGATGAACTCAAAGCGGAAATGACTTAAAAAGCCTTGAGAATGGAAGTGGTAGAGGAATAAAGGAAGAGTTGCGCTCCAATTGCAGAATCCTTAGGTTTGCGTGTTCGTCCTGGAACCTTCCTCTGAGGACTAGGGGAGAACCTGCTATTTCCAAATATAATGTTGTCAATATGTGTATAGGAGGAGTCCCTTTTTTAGCTAGAGCTGCAAACGGTATGGGCAACTAGTCGTCACGTAGATTTATTAATAAGGTCTAAGCTTTGGACATTGAAGACAATCTTAAACTGCACCAGTCATCAATGTGTTTAATGGGTTTAATGTATCCTGCTTACCTTTAGATTGTCTAGTCTAACTTTACAGCATTTACTATTTAACCCAACCCATAGTAAATTAGGGGCTCCCGTATCCTCTTCCTGTGCCGTTCTCCTATACTCCTTCCTGTATCAGATTGGATAAAGGATTGGATATTGGTAATGACAAGGTTCTACAATCACAATGAGATTATATTAGTAACTTTCTTTCCCTGATTATTATCTCACAGGCTTACCTATAACCACACAATCTACAAGTCCAGCCGGTCCCATAATTTCAGGTAAGTAATTTATATAAAATTATAGGATGGGATTCTTTGTTTCTCATAGATCCCTATTTTACCTATTAAAAGTCATGTGTTTTTCCAGTATTTAAAGTAAGTTTAATATTTCAGACAGAAAGGTTGTGTTAGTAACTTTCTATTCCTAATTATTATTTCACAGGAATTCCCCTAGTCACAAAGTCCACAACTCCATCCAGCCCTCCAATTTCAGGTAAGTAATTCGCCTTCGGGCCCATTCACATGGAGTAAACGTGCGTGTATTTTGGCAAAATACACATGTAAAAATAAGACTCCCGTTAACTTCAATGACATTTTTTTACACGTGTGAAAGAAAAACGTCAAAATACACATCTCAAATGCCATTGAAGTCAATGGGAGTCTTATTTTTACACGTGTATTTTGATAAAATTCACGCACGTGTGAATGGGCCCTTAATTTTTGTAATTATACTTAGAAATGTGATTTTGATGGATTTTATTTGCTACTATGTTTCTTTCTGTACCCTACCACTACCAATAAAAAAATTATGTTTTTCCAATTGTTTTTAATTTTTTTTATTAAAAAGTGATTAATATTTCTGAAAAATGTCATATAAAAATAAAGATATTATACAAGATATAGAGAGGTGGTGTGAGAATTTTATATAAAAGGTGAAAAAGTGTTAAAATTATCAAATTAAAGGTGTATAGCAAATGGCCTCCACTGCCATACTACACCCATATATAAAGTAATTACATGATATCACTTACCTATCCTGTAGATCTTATTGTAGTACATGACAGGATGGCAGTGGGAGGAGCCATAGTAAATTAGGGGCTCCCGTATCCTCTTCCTGTCCCGTTCTCCTATGCTCCTTCCTGTATCAGATTGGATAAAGGATTGGATATTGGTAATGACAAGGCTCTACAATTACAATCAGGTTGTATTAGTAACTTTCGTTCCCTGATTATTATCTCACAGGCTTTCCTATAACCACACAATCTACAAGTCCAGCCGGTCCCATAATTTCAGGTAAGTAATTTATATAAAATAATAAGATGGGTTTATTGGTTTCTATGTTTCTTATAGATCTCTATTCTACCTATTAAAAGTGATAAGTTTTTCAAGTATTTAAGATAATTTTAAAGGAATTCTATCATTAGAATCTCGTATTTTACTACTACAAGTAGGAATAGCCTTAAGAAAGGCTATTCTTCTCCTACTTTTCAAAGTCATCTAGGCGCCGATATTCGGCAGATATTCCCGGTTTTCTTTGTTACGCAAATTAGTTTTTCTCGCAGCACTGGGGGCATTTCCTGTTGTTGATTCAAAACTCTCCAGCGCCGCCTCATCTTCTTCTGGCACACCTCTCCGCCATGTCTTCTTCCAGCGATTCTGTCTTCTGTATCTAAATCCCAGGCATGTGCAGTCGGCTCTACTATCAGGCTTCAGGAAAACACAACTACGCATGTCTGCGGCAATTTTTCGTGGCCGCTTACAAGGCTTAAGGCTATCCCTACTTGTTAGTAGTAAAATATGGGATTCTAATGATAGGATCCCTTTAAGATTTCAAACAGAAAGGTCACAAAGAAATAAAGATCATATACGAAATGGATTCAAAGGTAGTGGAAGAATATTATATGGATGACAAGCAGGGAAACGTTAAAGTCTCTACAATTATATAATCAGGTTGTGTTAGTAACTTTCTTTTCCCAATTATTATTTCACAGGAATTCCTATAGTCACAAAATCTTCAACTCCATCCAGCCCTCCAATTTCAGGTAAGTAATTCGGCTTAATTAGTAACTATACTGAGGCCCGGTTCACATCTGCATTCGGTACTTAGGAATGTAATTTCAATGGATTTTATTTGTTACTATGTTTCTTTATAAGTGGGCATAGCGATAGCTAAATAAACTCAAATTTGTTACTGGGTAAATAAATTATATTTATTAATCTTATTATGTGTAGAGATGAGCGAGTAGTGAAATATTCGAGATTTGATATTCGTTTCGAGTAGAGCCTCAATATTCGACTACTCGATCAAATATCGAATCCCATTATAGTCTATGGGAAAAATTCTCGTTTCAGGGGAAACCACTAGTCGACTAAAGGAGAGTCACCAAGTTCACGAGTAGCAGGAGGAGAGTGTTTAGGAGGCGCGCTGTGCAGTTAAAGCGCACGGACCCCATTATAGTCTATGGGGTCCGTGCGCTTTAACTGCACAGCGCTTGCAGTTGCGCTGATAAAAAGTCTGCTCCCTTGTAACATCAAGCTGCCAGCTCTCTGGACTAGCAAGGACGAGCCTGCTGCAGAACCAGCGTTGATTTGCCGCAGGCTTGTCCTTGCTAATCAGGAGAGCTGGCAGCTTGATGTTACGAGGGAGCTGACTTTTTCTCATAGGATTGAATTGATCAGCGTTGATTGGCCAGTGTACAGCTTTCGGCCAATCAACGCTGGTCCTGACGGAGGCTCGTCTGTGAGGATGCGGAGTCTAAAATCGGATTAAACGGAGACTGCTGTGATCCGATCTTAGACTCCGCCTCCTCACAGACGAGCCTCCGACAGAACCCGCGTTGATTGGCCGAATGCTGTACACTGGCCAATCAACGCTGGTCAATTCAATCCTATGAGAAAAAGTCACCTCCCTCGTAACATCAAGTTGCCATCTCTCCTGACTAGCAAGGACGAGCCTGCTGCAGAACCAGCGTTGATTTGCCAAATGCTATGCACTGTATAGCATTCGGTCAATCAACGCTGGTTCTAAATCGAATATTTACTGTGAATAGCTAGTAGTATTCTATCAAGTACGAATATTTTGAATACCGTAATATTCGATCGAATACCTACTCGCTCATCTCTAATTATGTGTATTTTCATTTAGTTATGATTCATGTTTTGAACTCCAGATCCCTCTTAACGGTGATGTGTATAAGGCAAACACTTTACTGCTTGAGCTACTGACTCCATTAACATCAACGGGAGGTTTTCCTCTTATCAAACATCAATAGGAAGCATTCGTGACTGACTCTAGGTTCACACCTGCGCTTTGGTTTTCTGTTCTTCGGGTCTGCTTGGGCAGTGGAAAACATGGAAAGCCAATCTGTTTAAAAAGCGGTCACCCCTGTTTCCACTCAAAAAGCCGGACTTACCTCTCGGCATTTTTCAAGCGGATTCCAGGACAGAATTCCCAAATGGAAACTAAGTGCTGGTGTTAACTCAGCCTTAGAAATACAGATTTCAGCCACATATACACATACTGTATGACAAATATAAAAATTACATGCACATATACATATACCGTATGTACTGTATACACATTACTCGTACGTCAATAAATTTACCACATAGATGAACGTACTACACCCATATATAAAGTAATTATACATGATATCACTTACGGTACCTTTCCTATGGATCTAGTTTGTGTTCATGACAGGATGGCAGTGAAGGGAGCCATAGTAAATTAGGGGCTCCCGTATCCTCTTCCTGTGCCGTTCTCCTATACTCCTTCCTGTATCAGATTGGATAAAGGATTGGATATTGGTAATGACAAAGCTATACAATTACAATCAGGTTGTATTAGTAACTTTCTTTCCCTGATTATTATCTCACAGGCTTTCCTATAACCACAAAATCTACAAGTCCAGCCGGGCCCATAATTTCAGGTAAGTAATTTATATAAAATTATAGTATGGATTCATTGGTTTCTATGTTTCTAATAGATCCCTATTCTTCCTATTAAAAGTGATGTGTTTTTCCAATATTTATAACAAGTTTAATATTTTAGACAGAAAGGTCACATAGAAATAAAGGTCATTTACAAAATGGATTTAAAGATGGTGGAAGAATATTATATATCCAAAGGTATAAAATGAAAAATTACACCACCACCAAGCTAGAAGTGTGTAACAGATGACAAGCAGGGAAACGTTAAAGTCTCTACAATTATATCATTAGGTTGTGTTAGTAACTTTCTTTTACTACTTATTATTTCACAGGAATTCCTATAGTCACAAAATCTTCAACTCCATCCAGCCCTCCAATTTCAGGTAAGTAATTCTGCTTAATTAGTAATTATACATAGGCCTGGTTCACATTTCCGTTCAGTATTCCATTTGGGGAGTCCGCTTGGGGACCCCCGAATGGAATACCGAATGCATAAAATAGCGGTGAGCTTATGAAACCACACGTACCCCATAGACTATAATGTGTCTTCCACATGGTGTTCGCACGAATCGTGTGGAGAGAAAAGTGCTGCTTGTGGATATGCCCTACTGTAACTGTCCTTTTTCCTTTAGATTGTCTAGTCTAACTTCACAGCATTTACTAGTTAGCGCAACCCATTTTGGTGGATATTGAATATTAAGTCAAGGTTTATAGCACAACACTCACTTGTCAGACAAGATGCATAAACTATCTAAGACTAAGGCTCTACGTGGTGTCCCGCAGCAAAAAAGCACTGCAGGAAGAACTATGGCAGCAACACATTGTGGTTCTCCTGTAGCACTTTAGAAAGAAAGTTCGCAGAAGTTTCCTCTGTGGACTTTGTGTTTCAATTATACCTATGGGGGAAACCTCCCGCATTTCTGTAGGTGTAAAATGTTAACATGCTGCAATTTCCAAAACCGCGCCAGGTTTGGAAATCACCGCGTTTACGCACCACAATTTTTACTGTAAAGTGAGCATGGGATTCGCTAGAATCTCATCCACTTTGCTCTGACTATATAATGTGATTTTTTCCACGGCGTTGCCGCCACGTGGGGCCCCGGCCTAAAACAGTTAATATATGAAGTGTAAATCATGGGCGCTAGTCTTTGACACAAATTACTCCAGAATTCTGGAGAATTTTCAAGAGTAAATATATTCAAACCAACAACATGAAAAAAATATAAAAAATTTTAAAAAATACCCCGAGCTGTTCAAGTCCACTGAGTGACTTCCAGTATTGAGCAGGTGACTAGCTGAGGGGACTGACTCTAAGTTCACACCTGTGCTTGGCTTTCTGTTCTTCGGGTCTGCTTGGGGACCAGAAAAAATGGAAAACCAATCCGCTTAAAAGGTGGATAGCCAGGTTTTCGCCTGAAAATTGCGGAGAGAAAAATCCACATTTTTTAAGCGGATTCGGGGACCGACAGAAACTAAGTGCTGTTGTGAACCCAGCCTTAGAAATACAGGAAGACTCCTAGAAAAGTCAGGTAAAGTGACACTTCTAATGTACATATACACAAAGACATGTACATATGTATGTTACAATACACGTATACACATTATAGTATTTTGCACACTTCCCGCACAAAAGCGTTACAGCCACATATATACATTCCATATGTACACATATTGCAAATACATATATTCATTCTGCATGTACTGTATACACCTTCTAAGCACATATACACATTACTCATATATGTATCCTTTCTACATGTATACAAATTCCAAGTACATATACGCATTCTGTATGAATACACAATGTTGGACAAAAGTTTGCACCCAGGCTCACAAGACACTTGTTACACCGCTGACTGGAAAGCAGTGGAAGGAGCCATAGTAAATTAGGGGCTCCCGTATCCTCTTCCTGTGCTGTTCTCCTATACTCCTTCTGTATCAGAGTGGATAAAGGATTGGATATCGGTAATGACAAGGCTCTACAATCACAATCAGGTTGTATTAGTAACTTTCGTTCCCTGATTATTATCTCACAGGCTTTCCTATAAGCACAAAATCTACAAGTCCAGCCGGTCCCATAATTTCAGGTAAGTAACATATAGGATGGATTTATTGGTTTCTATGTTTCTTATAGATCCCTACTTCTACCTATTAAAAGAGATTTGTTTTTCCAGTATTTAAAATAACTTTAATATTTCAGACAGAAAGGTCACGTAGAAATAAAGATCATATACAAAATGGATTCAAAGGTGGTGGACGAATATTGGTGGTGGACGTAGAAAAATTGCACCACCAAGCTAGAAGTGCGTAGCAGATGACAAGCAGGGAAACATTAATGATATTAAAGGGGTTATCCAGGATATACAAATTTTAGCAAAGAGGCTGGGGAACGTAAAAAAAGACAAAAAAAACAAAACATACTCACCTGTCTCCAGTACTCCGGTGTCTTCCATCGCTGTCTCGTTCTGGGGCTTCTTCTGATGAAGTCCTCGCTTCAAGTGACCGCTGAGTTCTCTCATTTGCTATGATTAAGGGGAAAATTTCACATGGCTGGTGTCTTCCCCCGTGTGTTTTTATTTTTCTCTTGTCCAATGTCTATTTAACTAAAAGTTCAGTTTTATTTGACCTGAGTGAACGGCTGCTGGTTTTTTTCTTCCTATGTGTTTCTTCTGTTAGTACATTTGTTTTCCCAATTATTATTTTACAGGAGTTCCTATAGTCACAAAATCTACAACTTCAACTCAACCCCTAATTTCAGGCAAGTAAATGACATAGAATGATGGAAATGTAATTTTGAGGGATTTATTTTTTACCCTATTTCTTATAGAACTCTACTTCTATTGATTAAAATTGATATTTTTTTTTCAATATTTTTGTTAAATGGATATTTAATACCAACATGAGAACTAGAGGGTGAAGGATTTTATTAGCATGTTGTGATATTACACAGTCCAGTCACATTAATGTGACCACCTGTCAAAATCCAGAATAACCACTTTTGGCAGAGTGGACCGCTGCGAGATGTGCAGGAAGAGAGGGGATGTTGTGATGATGTCACTGGGATGTTGAGCCATGCCGACTCCAGTGCCATGCCCAGCTGTGTTAGGTTACGCGGTTGAGCATCCATGGCGCAGATTCTCGATTGGGTTCAAGTCCAGGGAATTTGCAGGCCAAGGGAGTACGGTAAACTCATCCTTGTGCTCCTCTAACTACGCACGTACACTGCGAGCTTTATGACATGTCTCATTGTCCTGCTGGTAGATGCCATCATCCTGAGGAAAAACATTTCACATGTAGGGGTGAACATGGTCCGCAAGGATAGAGGCATACTTGTGTTGATCCATGGTGCCTTCCACAATGTTGAGTGCACCCAGATAGCTGAGGACACGTACCTTCTGCGATTAGTTATTTAACGTTGACGTCAAACGTAGGCGGTCACATTAATATGACTGGACTGTGTATATTCCATGAATAGCCACATTTCAGGAAAATACACAGCAACACTTCAGTCGTAGAGTCTGTTATAGAGTAACATCATACGATTATATACATTATTCTGTTCAATTGCCCAATTTAATTTATTTTAGATTAATATGACATTTTTATTTTAAGATCCATAATATCATCAAGAACATTAGATAAGAGGCCAAGATAAATAAAGAACAATTCTGACGGATTAAAGATACACCACTAGCCCAGCTGGGACAAAACATAATGTGTGATGTTCCATTGGGCTTATCACTAACAAAAAAAATGAATATTATTAATGGAAAGGATCTACAATGATTATATCAAATTATATTAGTAAGTTTCTTTCCCTATAATTTCACAGGCATTCCTGTAGTCACAAAATCTACAATTCCAACGAGCCTCCCGATTTCAGGAAAGTAATTATATAAAATTATGGAAGAGTAATTTGGATGGGTTTATTTGTTACCATGTTTCTTACATAACTTTACTTCTACTGATTAAAATGGCTCTTTTTTGCAATAGTTATTAATTTTGGTTGGCCAAATTCTTTCATCTTGGATTCATGTGATTTTTTTTATGATTTTTTTTTTATTTTAAGGCCCATGATATCATTAAGAACATTGGATAAGAGGCCAAGATAGTTAAAGAACGTTTCTTACACAATACAGAAACACCACTAGCCCAGCTGGGACAATTATAAAATGATGTTGTATTAGTAACGTTCTTTCTCTGATTATTATTTCACAGGAGTTCCTAAAACCACACATACCACAACTTCAACCAGGCACTCACATGAAGGTAAGTCATTCATATAAAATTATAGGAAAATAATTTTGATGGATTTATTTGTTGCTATATTTCTTACAGAATCCTACTTCTACTGAATAAAATCGGTGATTTTACAATATTTTTAAACATCTGATGTATTAGTACATCATGTTTGGCCAAGAGTTCTGGCAGCATAATGTTCTATTACATCATTACGTGTGATCAGTGACTCCCCTTCAGATCTTGTTCAATTAGATAGGCTATCAGAAGTTATCTCTGATGTTTTCATTGGGCTTATCACTACTTTCAGATCCCATAGTATAATGATCGGAGAACCAGGGGAGGTGAGGGAGCATACAAAAAACAGTGTTACTCAACTCTCCTGTGCTCAGGCACCTGGCATCAGCACAGCTGAGTGTGCAGCAGGGTTTGGCGCACACTCAGCACTGCTACATCTCTAATGTAGCAGGACTGAGTGTGCAGCAGGGTTCAGCGGTTCTCCGGTGTAGCAGTGCTGGCCGTGTGCTCAGCTTGGCTGCATCTCCAGAGTAGTTGAGCTGAGCGCATGGCCAGCTCTGCTTCATCTCCGGTGTAGCCGTGCTGGCTGTGCACTCAGCTCAGCTGCATCTCCGGAGTAGCTGAGCTGAGCGCACAGCCAGCACTGCTACATCTTGGCATAGGAATGCATTGACCAGCGTTGATTGGCCGAATTCCATACAGAGTACAGCATTTTTCCAATCAACGCTGAGTCTAAGATCAGTCCACAGCAGTCTCCATTCTGGTCCGATCTTAGACTCCGCCTCCTCACAGACAAGCCTCCAGTAGAACCCGCGTTGATTGGCCGAATGCCGTACTCTGTATGGCATTCGGCCAATCAACGCTGGTCAATGCATTCCTATGGGAAAAAGTCAGCTTGTGCATATTGCAAGCTGACAGGGATCCCGACGTAATACAGTGACTTGGGCATGTTAGATGCCCCCAGACATGCTTCCCCTGCTGTCCCAGTTACATTCCAGGGTGTTGGCATCATTTCCTGGGACGTCATAGTGGACTTGGTGACCCTCCTGAGTCCAAGTGTGGCTTCCCCTGAAATGAGCATTTTTTCCCATAGACTATAATGGGGTTCGAATAGTCAAATATTGAGGGGCTATACGAAACGAATATCAAATATCGAATATCAAATATTTTACTGTTCGCTCATCTCTACTCCTTATATGTCATGCTTAAAGACATTAGGATGGCTAAATCAACCTTTCTGTGTTAGGGATAGGCAAAAAGTAATATAGAGCTGATCGTCCTGAGCTAGTGTGATATAAGGGGAAGTAGATTTTACAAAACCTACATTGTAAATGTCTTGCAAGGAAATAAGCTTTAAGATTGTATATCTGGGGGGCGGAGTCTGACCGCGCACGGTGTAGGATGCAAGCCTGCTGAGCTCCTCACACGCAGCCCTTTTTCGGACTCCCTGATAGCTGATACGGCTACTACCATGGGCAAAAATGGTAAAGAACGGGGCCCGGATCCCCCCGGGACCCCAAATCAGTCGAAACACTTGGGAGATTTGCACAAATCAGCGAGGAAGAAGGTCGGGTACTCACCTGCTAGGCCTTCCAAGATGGCGCCGGGCACACGCAGAGGATATGAGTCGGAAGAGGATTCGGAGGCAGAGAGTGTGGCGCTCACAGACCAGTCTCAGCAGCAAGAGACCGGACAAGCCACTGTGTCTATGGCGATGCTACAGAAAGCCTTGACTAAGGCTCTTCACCCGGTTATGTCGGAGCTGGCGGCAATCAGGTCAGATTTACAGCATATGGGGCAGCGGGTGTCTCAATTAGAAAACGGGGCCATGGCTCTTACTAACCATGCTACTTCTGTCGCTGCTAGGATGGCCGTGTATAAGGAATATATAGACAGATCATTGGTGCTTGTGGAAGACCAAGAAAACAGAGGGAGGAGGAAAAACTTGAGATTAAAGGGGATACCAGAACAAGATAATAATGAAAACCTAAATGACACGGCATTGGCTATTTTTGCTGAACTTTTAGGCCCTGACAGGGCTAAGGACATTAAGATTGAGAGGATTCATAGAGCACTCCGGCCTAAACCCCAACAGGGGGAGCCTCCACGTGATGTAATTTGCGGCCTACTGATGTATCCGGATGTGGCGGACATTTTAACTGCTGCAAGGAATAAGCCTGTTATAACTTATGCAGAGTCTGAAGTGTCTATTTTTCAGGACATTGCCCCTTCTATTCTGGCTAAACGTAGACTGCTTAAACCATTGCTGGACATCCTCAGAGCGAAAGATATAAAATACGCATGGCTGTACCCCTTCGGTCTGGCTGTTCATTACAAAGGGAGGAGGATTACGGTACACTCCCCATCAGACCTACCCTCTCTCTGGGCTCAACTCCGCATAGAGCCGTTGGACATTCCTTCCTGGCTACCAACACCCCCACTTCCAGATTGGCCGGACTTGCCAGATTGCGACCAGTGGTCTGAGGGGCGCTGCGCCAAGTCACCAAAAATTAAAAAGTTCCTGGCACGTTCGAGGCAAGGAGTCCCGTGAAAGGTTTCTTATTGTTTTTGCCCAAGATTGCACGGTTTATATGTGCCTCAGCGCTATACTAACTTGATTGTATTTCCTAGTTTATGGATGTACAATGCAGTGTATAGTTATTTACAGGTGTTATAGATTTATACACTTCTGTACTTTCTTTTTTTTTTTTTTTCAGCAGTTGTATGTTTTACTTAGTAGCCGTATCTTTTATGCTACTTTCTCCAGCGGTTTGTATCCAGGGAGACTGATAGGGCTGGAATTCCGATCAGACCTATCTCCAAATTGTTCCGTCCCTATCATCTTCTTGTTAGCAACATTATTCCTCTTATAATTGTGTTTATTTTACATTGGATAACACTCGGATGTAGGTGCACTTCGTTTGGGCATCTAGGTCCCTAGTGTTTTTCAGAGATTTTTTTCCATTGACCCACCTTCCTTCCCCCCCCCCCTCTCCATTCTTAACCGTATATTTCATTTCCTATACCCTATCCCCCCCCCCTCCCTCTTTACGGTACTAGAGACGGTGTTACGTTTTATTGAGTAGTGAAATCCTTGCTTTGGTCTGCATCTGTAGTTATGGCGTCGCTCTCAATCACTTCTCTAAATGTGAACGGTTTTAACTCTCCACAGAAGAGACATGGGATTCTGCGGTTAGTCCAAAAATTGAAGGCGGAAGTGATAATGCTACAGGAGACTCATTTTAAAGCCACTAATTTGCCCAATTTTCCAAAAAAATATTTCGACCAATGGTTCTTTAGTTCACACCCTACGTCTGCGTCCAAAGGGGTGGCGATTGCATTCCACCGCTCTGTCCCCTTCGCTTGTAAACAGTCACAGATGGACGCAGAGGGTAGATACTTATTTGTTAAGGGGACCTTGGCTACCAGACCCCTCACCTTCGCTTGCCTGTATGCGCCTAACCAAGGCCAGGTGAGCTGGATCAAACAGACGCTTAGTGATCTCCAACAATTTGCAGAAGGAGAAATAGTGATGGGAGGAGACTTAAATGTCACCTTAAACCCACTATTAGACACTTCAACCGGGAAATCAGCAGTCTCACAAGTAGCTTTAGCTTCTCTTCTTAAAACCTTCCATGATTGTCATCTGATTGACACTTGGAGATCTTTGCACCCAAATGTCAAGGACTTCACGCATTTTTCTCCTAAATATAACTCACATCAGCGTTTAGATTATGTGTTTTGCTCTAAATCGCTTCTTACCAATCTTACTGGTTCAGATATAGGCTATGCGACCCTTTCAGATCACGGTCCAGTCTCAATCTCCGTTGTGATACCTGAAATTACGCCAACTGAATGGAACTGGACGCTAAATGAGACGCTTTTGAGTGACGCAGTGTTTTTAGATGAGCTTAGACTTAGGCTTGGGGAGTTCTTCCGTATTAACCAATCTAATGAAGTATCCACGGGCTCTATCTGGGAGGCTCATAAGGCCTATGTCAGAGGTCTATTGATAGCGAGAGGCTCACTGCTTAAGAAGAAAAAGCAGCTTGAAATAGACTCCCTTTTAGCTCAGATCTCTAACTTAGAACGGGCTCATAAACGGACACAGCCTCTATACAAAAGGATCTAGTGGCGCTTAGGGAGAGATTGCAGCGCATTTTTCAGAAACAACAAGCTAAGAATCAACTTTATCACAAACTTCGTGTGTACTCACATGGAGATAAAGGGGGCAAAACTATGTCGACCCTAGTGAAGAAAGCGAAGGCAAAATCATTTATTTCTTCGATTAAAGATGCCTCAGGGATCACACATTGTAATACACCTGAAATTGCTAGAATCTTTAGAGATTATTACGAAAAACTTTATAATATTGAGAAGGCAGACGCACCCGAAGAGAGGGATAGACAGACACTCCTCTTTCTACAAAAATTGCAACTCCCGACTGTCCCCTCGGAGGATGTAGAGAAATTGCTTGCCCCTGTTACTGTCCCAGAATTGCAAAATGTTTTACAAAGTTTTCCATTATGGAAAAGCCCGGGGCCGGACGGTCTGACGGCCATGTATTATAAGAAGTTGCAAGATGTTCTTCTTCCCCAGCTGGCTGCACTGTGCAATGCCCTGATCTCTGGCGAAAAACTTCCTAAACAGTCTCAAGAGGCCTTTATAACCTTGATAGCTAAGGAAGGCAAGGATTCAACGCAGTGCGGAAATTACCGCCCCATTTCCCTCCTGAATCAGGATATTAAGATTTGGGCTAAACTGCTCGCAAATAGATTGAAAGCCATTGTCCCCAAACTCATCCACGAAGAACAAGCAGGTTTTGTCAAAGGAAGGGAGGGCAAAGACAATGCACATAAGTTGTTGCATGCCATAGCGCTGGCTAAATCCTCAGGCAAGTCATTGGTCCTTCTCGGTGTTGACGCCGAGAAGGCCTTTGATAGAGTCAATTGGTCCTTCATGGCAGCCACCCTTAAATCTTTTGGCTTTCCGCCTGTCTTTGTCCAGATGGTCTTTTCGCTTTACACAGAACCACATGCCAGGCTACGGGTTAATGGGACTCTCTCTACTCCTTTCTATATACAAAACGGTACCCGCCAAGGGTGTCCGTTATCGCCCACGTTATTTATTCTTACCCTCGAAACGTTATTACAGGCTGTTAGACTACATCCCGAGATTGTAGGCTTTCGTGTGGGTTCCCGGGCATTGCACAGTGTAGCCTTTGCCGATGACGTTTTGTTTCTGGTCACGGATCCAGCCAAGGAGCTCCCCATACTTACTAAATTGATGGAACAGTATGGGAAGTTATCGAACTACAAACCGAATGTTTCTAAGTCTGAGGTGCTTGTGATCTCTCTTCCGAGCAAAACTAGAAGGGAATTAGAGGCTTCGTCCCCTTACGTCTGGAAAAGAGATCATATCACTTATCTAGGAGTGAAGTTAACCAGCAATCTTCTCAATTTATATAAGGAAAATTTTCTCCCTCTTTTACATGACTTAAAATCCTCTTTGCAAAAAATGGACATCCCTTACTTGTCATGGTTTGGCAGACGTAATTTGTTACAGATGTATATTTTGCCAAAGTTATTGTATAAACTCCAAATGTTGCCGATCGATCTCCCTAACACATACTTGGGCTCACTCAGGTCACTTTTTCTCCGGTTCCTCTGGAGAGGAAAGCCAGCGAGACTGGCTTATGACAAATTGATTTGTAGGAAAAGTGCAGGTGGTATCCAATTTCCTGATGTAACACTGTACTATGAGGCGAACTTATTGTCGAGATGGCTCTCTTTAGCTTCCCCAAGACAAAATTCTATAGTTAGAGAGATGGCAGACTTACAGCATGGACAAAGTCTCATTTCTCACCTCTGGACCCCAGAGACTCGACATCTTAGAAACCCGACTTGGGATTGTATTTTGAAAGGCCCTTGTAGGATTTGGTTGAAGTGGAGAGATAAATTAGCCCCTCCTCCCTCTAGATTATGTCCCGCTCAGCTTGCACCAAAACTATTAAAGAACCCCATAGATGGTTACGGTGGCTTCTGGTCGCAACTGAGGCATTTAACTTTGTCAGAACTGTACACTATGGATTTTGAACCCCTCCCATTAGAGCAACTTCAGGAAAGAATGACTCTCTCTAACATAACCCCTCTTCATTACGATCATTTTCGCTGGTGCCTGAAATCGATCCCCATACGAAGAGCCTTCTTTAGACCTCTTACTAAATTGGAACAAATACTTTCGCTACCCTCCAATAAAAGATGGAATCTGGCTCAGTGCAAACAAATTTTACTTGATGTTGCTCAGGTAGAGACCCCGAAGTTTGTTAGAGATTGGGAAAAAGATCTTGAGATTCAATTCACGGAGGAGGAGGTGTCTCATATTTTGAAGCACTCCCATGGGTTTTCCAAGTGCGTCAAGCTACAGGAACTACACTTCAAAGTTCTCTCTAGGTGGTACAGAACCCCAATATGGCTACATGATCGTGGGCTCTCTGACACGGATTTATGCTGGAGATGTAAAACTGAAAAAGGCTCCATGTTACACATCTGGTGGAGCTGTCCAATCATTAGGGATTATTGGGATCAGATCCAATCGGCTATTCAGAGGGTTACAGGTTCTACTATTGATCTAACTCCAGCAATTGTTTTATTATCCACCCCCTCAAACGATTTCAGGCACCACCGGAGGAATCTCCAGACACATCTGATCGAACTGGCCAAGTCTTTGATACCCTATTATTGGTTAAATCCATCTGCCCCTCCGATCTCACACTGGAATGAGAAGGTCTCACAAGTTGCTCGTTTCGAGGAACTTTTAAGTTGGTCCACAGGTACACATGAGAATTTCCTGAAAACCTGGAAACCGTGGTTCTTGGACCAAAATACGTCTATACACACAGATTGATATTTGTAACTTCCTAGTACTCGTTCTGTAGAGCCAGCCTATGAATATCTACACCTATGATCGTATTCTTCTACTGTCTGACTGGATGGGAATACCGTCTCCCTGCCTCTTCCCTTTCTTTCCGCCTTCCCTGATTTCCTCATCCTACCCAATCCAACGTACCTGTTCCCCCCCCTCTCCCCCCCTCCCTATTTACCTTTTTTTTTTGGTGGTTTAATCCCACTTACTCTTAAAATGTAATAATTTTATATGTCATTGGACAGTTTATTTCCTTTACTGCCATATTCGGCATAATGTGACACTGGGGCCGCCTGGACGATGGGCCCCTATTTACCTGTTGTCTTTGTCATCAAGATGTTATTTGTAATTGCTCTTTTCAATTTTTCAATTGTTTGGATGTATGATTATAACGGATGCTCTTTTCACCTTTGTACTTTTAATGTTTCAAACTTTTCAATAAAATGAGAATTTAAAACAAAACAAGATTGTATATCTGATTTCAGCAACAAGAAAATTCATATTTAACTTGCTTTACCTTTTTTTTTTTCATTTTCCATAGAGGGATGTTTACATAACAATATTCTATACTTGGTAAGTCTCCAGATGGAAAGACAGTTTTATGTAAAATAACCTGTATTGGGGGCAACATGGTGGCTCAGTGGTTAGCACTGCAGCCTTGCAGCACTGGAGTCCTTGGGTTCAAATCCTGCCAGGAACAACATCTGCAAGGAGTTGATTTTTTTTCCCCATGTTTGTGTGGATTTCCTCCCATTCTACAAAGACATACTGATAGGAAAAAAAAAAAGTACATTGTGATCCCTACGTGGGGTTCACAATCTATGATTTTTTTTTAATGCATCACGTTCCCTGGATACCTCTGTTGGTTGGGTTGGTTCACATTAGCGCTTATATTCCGTCCGCAAGGAGTCTGCATGGAGACCCCCCCGGACGGAATGCATTCGCAATTGCAAGCGATGTGCTTGCAAAGCACATGGAGCCCATAGACTATAATGGGCTCTGTGTGCTTGCCGCGCACTGCCCGCACCAATGAATTGTGCGGGCAGTGCGCGGCAAGCACACGGAGCCCATTATAGTCTATGGGCTCCGTGTGCTTAACTGCACAGCGCTTGCATTAGCGTTAGTATTCCGTCCGGGGGGTCTCCATGTGGAATCCTTGCGGACGGAATACAAGCACTAGTGTGAACCAACCCTAAGCTGGACGACCACTTTAAGGCTGTGGTCACACCTGCATTGGTTCAAGGATTCTGTCCACCATTCCGCGTGAAAAATAAGCCAGACTTTTCTCTCTGCATTTTTCATGCGGAAACGGGGCAGTAACCCGATGGACCTCATTATAGTCTATGGGGTCCGTGGGGTTTCCACAGGTAACCACTTTTTAAGCGGATTGGGCTTCTGTTTTTCGGGTGCCCAAGAAGACCTGCAGAACAGTAACCCCAATGCTAGTGTGAATTTAGTGTAAGCGTGAAGAATAGTAAAATTAGGTGACTGCAGTTAGTGCTAACAGTCTCTTCATTCTGGTTTGCAGGAAGGACAAATTATACCATCTGATGAGAAGTGTAAATTTTATATATGTGAGAGGTTGTTGGGAATATTTACTATAGTTGTAAAAATCGAGACCTGCCTAATTCTGGGCCCTCTGGACTGCTTACTTGTAAGTAAACACTAAACCTGTTCTGTGAGAATACTTACGTTTACTGATTTACGTTTTAATATTGATCTATATTAACTTTTTTTTAAAATTTAGGGTGAAGAATATATTCATCCTCATGACCAATGCTGTGGACTATGTATAAGAATATTTTGTCCTATTGTCACATCAGTTGGAGAGACTATACATCTAATTGTAGGTTAACATATTAGTTGTTGCATTGTATCTTCTATTAACTCCTTATCGACTGAAATTAAGCGGACATCATAGCTGCTGGGTCTCTACTGTGTAAGACAGTGTGGACTTGGTTGCAGTGCTCACAATCAAAGTTATCTCTGATCCTGGGCATTAATACTTGAGATTACGGATGAGCGAGTAGTATTTGCTCAAATACCTCCCCGCTATAGGTATTCGTGTAAGCAGCCAAACACCAAGGGGTTAAGCGCACCGAATATTTAATGCGTTTAACCCCTTGGTGTACGGCCGCTTACACGAATACCTATGGTGGGGAGGTATTCGATCAAATACTACTCGCTCATCTCTACTTGAGATGCCTCTGCCATGTTGAGGAGGTCATCTGCTCAGGTCATATGCTCAGAGAATACAACTACAGTGGATTTTAATGGAAACTTTAAAATTCCCCTTATACTATGTTCTCACTAGTGATAGTTGTAGGACAATTCAGTAAATTACTGTCAGGAAGCATTAGTCATAGGTGTGAGATGATAGCACCAGGCCTCGTATCCCCCACAGAACCCATAGGCACTGCGTAGTGTGCAATACACCACTACAGCTTAGAAATGCAGTCAGAAGCTTATTTTCTTATGTCTCAAGATGGAACCAGAAAGTCGAGAGTAGTTAGGACCTGGTAAGTGACTGCGAATCCCTTGGGTCAGTAATGCCAATTCTGGCCCTTTCCTACAAAATTTTATTCTGCCGGACAACCCATATAAGGGGTGGTATATATTCAGTTACCTCTGACACACCTCTCATACAGGATATTGTGTATTTCTTGTTATAAAATGAATTAATTGCAATTTTCACTTTCCACTTCCAGTCACACATTCATTATTAGAAAACAAAAAATAATAATGCTTACTACGACCTTGAGGGGCCATTCACACTGCATCCGGTGCCCGGTGTGTGCATTCCGTCGGGTTTCCGATCTCTGCCCCAGCAAAACTGGACAGGGGACGGAAACCTGGCGGTTAGCTTTAAAACCCATTCACTTGAATGGGTTTGTAAAGGTGACTGCCGGTGTCTGTCTGTGGCCTGTCCTTGGGGAAATTGTTTTTTTTAGCCGGACACAAAGTCCTGCATGGACCAAATCAAATCCCAAGATGGAAGATGATTTAGAACAGATCAGCGCTTATCCAATGGATTAACCAAATCTTCTTTATTACTTGTCAGGCACACAACACGTTTCGAGGCATGCAAGCCTCTTTCTCAAGTGTAAACTAGACACTTGTCTGCAATGTCTAATTTACACTTGAGAAAGAGGCTTCAATGCCTCGAAACGTGTTGTGTGCCTGAAAAGTAATAAAGAAGGTTTGGTTAATCCATTGGATAAGCGCTGATCTGTTTTGCATCTTCTTCCACCTTGGGTTTTGATTCGGTCCATTGCATGTGCCTTTGTGATGTCCAGGAGATGGAGATCCAGCTGCTGTCCTACAACCGGCTTATACGTATATGCTATTTGGTTTTTGTGACTACCTCACAACCATAGAGAAGTTGAGTGAGCATTTAGCTTACTTTTGGATATTACCGCTTCCAAAACGTTATCACACGAGGATTGGCTCGGTGCCGTCTTTTTCAGTTATAGGCCAGATAATATGTCATTTATAGTTTCCATGCAAAATTTAGAACTTAGAAAAAGGATGTCATAGAGTTAATGCAAAAAAAGAGTTAATACAATTCGGGGATCAAAACGGTAAATGTTTCCCAATATGGTGCAGTAGGAAATTACAATTAAAAGATATGTATGGAAAAAACACAAAAAAAGAACCAAGGTCCTTAATGGGTTAAGTATGAAGAACACTAAGGTATACTGAATACAGTTAGTCAGTGTTAACTGTCTCATTCTGATTTGCAGGAAGGACAAACGATTCATTCTCCCGACGACAAGTGTACGTCTTATGCATGTGAGAATGTGACGGGACAACTTCTTACAGTTGTAAATAAAGAAACCTGCCAATGCAACAGCTCACAGGACTGTAAACTTGTAAGCCAATAATATACCCGTTCTCTGAGAATACTTAAGTTCACTGAATTACTTTTTAATGTTCATCTATATTAACTTTTATACCTAGGGTGAAGAGTATATTCGTCTTCCCAACCAGTGCTGTGGAATATGTATTCAAAAATCCTGTGTGGTCGACACTTTGGCTAAAGGAACTATATTTCTAGACGTATGTAAATATACATGTAGAGCATGTGATTCTGGACCAAAATGTAATGCACTTTCAATAAAAATGTGGATACTTTCTGCATGAAAAATCTTTCTAGCGTCCCTAGCACTAGTCATCACCCTTCTAGCTAAGTTGCAGTTCGCTCCCTTTTGCTAGCCAAAGTACATTCATAGATACATTAGAATAAGCAATGACTTCACAGTGGGTGATGGGGCAAGTTCTGTTCGGTCTTCACACAGTGAATGGAGAGGGAAGGGGTTGATTCTCCTCATAGCCTGCACACAGACATCTGCAAACTGCTTGCTCTGTGCAAAGGTCTAAACATTCTGCAAACCTCACAGTTTACATTGTAAGAAATAATCTTTCTGTGTACTTGTATCTACTTCTGGCTTGTGTGATTACAGATGGGATAGTATTCACAGACAGCAAGCAGCTTTCCTGATTTTGCACATAGATATTTTTTTCCTGAATTTAGCTGCTTGCCTGCATGTATTTTCCTTGTATTTGTATTCCAGTGTGCATGGATCCCCTTGCGCTTTTGACAGCTATGTATTCACTATTGCAAAATTACCCTTGGCATAATTAAAAGTAAATAAACTAGCATTGGTTGTAATAAATAGGGGGAGGGTCAGATAGCACCTTATTGTACTGCCCAGAGACACAGAGACAAATAGTATGAAGGCTTATACACTCTTAGAACAGACTGCCCCAGCAATAGCAAGACCCTGCACATATTTCAGCTTTTCATGAAAACTCTTTCAGTGGCATAACTAGGAATTTTGCCCCCCCCCTCCTCTGACCAACGCCAAAGACCTTGACCAACTGACCCTCACGCATTTCTGTGCACACTATTATGCCCCATAGTGGCCACTGCACACAGTATCATGCCCCATTGTGGCCCCTGCACACAGTATTATACCCCATAGTGGCCCTGCACACAGTATTATGCACCATAGTGGCCCCTGAACACAGTATTATGTCCCATAGTGGCCCTGCACACAGTATTATCCCCCATAGTGACCCCGGCACACAGTATTATCCCCCATAGTGGCCCCTGCGCGCAGTATTATGCCCCATAGTGGCCCCTGCGCACAGTATTATGCCCCATAGTGGCCCCTGCACGTAGTATTATGCTCCATTGTGGCCCCTGCACACAGTATTATGCCCCATAGTGGCCACTGCACACAGTATCATGCCCCATTGTGGCCCCTGCACACAGTATTATACCCCATAGTGGCCCCTGCGCACAGTATTATGCCCCATAGTGGCCCCTGCACGTAGTATTATGCTCCATTGTGGACACCCATGGACAATTATTATTCTCTGGGGTCTTTCCAAACCCCAGAGTATAATAAACGGAAAACGGGGGGGGGGGATAAAAACATAAAAAACACTGTTACTTACCTCTCCCTGGCTCCGCCGACGTTGGCCATCTTCAATGGTGTCTGGGACGTCATGTGACCAGGGGGCCTGCGTCGCGACGCACATGAATTCAGGTCCCGGTCATGTGACATCAGGGACGTCACGGAAGTAGGCCCGAAGCCTGCCCGGAGAGGTAAATAACACAGTTTTTTTTATGTTCCTTACCTATCCTGGGCCTCCGATCATTATACTCGGGGGTCCGAAAAGACCCCCGAGTATAGTCGTGCTTGTGGGGCCTGCGGTGTCACTTACCGATCCTGGTACCCTGGATCGGTAAGTAAGTAGGGTCTGTTACTGGCCTATTAAAAAAATTAAAAAACGCAGCCTTAGTGGCTGTCGCCGGGCCCCCTAATGTCCCAGGCCCTGTGGCAGCCTCTATCACTGCTAGCCCGGTAGTTACGCCCCTGTACCCTTTAAGACATTTCTTTTGTGTCCAGATGGTAGCAGGAAGTAGAAAATAGGTCAATAATATCAGGTCTGCCCCTTTCCTATGAAGTTTGTAGGGTATTTTAAAAATAACGTTCTCAAAAAGACTCTTACAACAAAGCAAAGGGTAGCAACTAGCTATATATAGTTGATCAATGGCAATAAATATACCCATGTATGATTTTTTTTTTTTCTTGTCAACTGTAACATTTAGCTGTGGATAGAGGATAAGTTTTATTAGTATGAAGCACAGTAAAGTTGGCTGAATAAAGTTAACGGTCTAGAACAATTTCTGACTGTCTATTCTATCTGGTTTGTAGGAAGGAGAATCTCTGCCTTCTCCTGACGACAGGTGTACGTCTTATAAATGTGAAAATGTCACGGGACAACTTGTTACAGTTGCAGTAAAAGAGGCCTGTGAATATAAGAGCCAACAGGACTGTAAAAATGTAAGTAACAATAAACCTGCTCTAAACCATGGGTATAAATAATAGGACTAAACAGCATGACCTGCTAATAAAATCAAGAAAGGCAACACCCTATGTGATGGAAAACGCCCCTGACACAGATGCTCACTGCTTACTTTAGGAGACCTAATGGGGCTTATTAATAGCGGAATGCTAAAGTTTGAGCTTTAGCTGGAGATCTATGGGAAGAAGCCTTAGGGCACTGGGGGTGTTGTCTATTCCCAACTTTTCTTGAGCCTATACGACCCCAAAAGTTCTGAAAAGTTAAAAGACCTATGCTAAATTCCCCAGGTGCTCATTGGACTGAACTTATATATGTTGTGTTTTGGTCCTGCTGAGAGGTACAGGGCCTTTGGTCAGAAGTAACAGTCTTGTATATAGAGTCTTGATATTTGATTGTATCATCTTCGTAAGGCTATTGCAAAGCATTAGCTTTTCCTTTGAGGATGGAGACAGTTATTCGAATGCTAAATTCAACCATATGGTTGGAGAAACACTTCTATACAAAGTGAGGTACACCTGTAAAATATGATTATAGATGTTCTAGGGCTGACATTATCATTGGGCTGGGTTAGGGACCCCTTATATGGGACCTGTTATGGGAAATAATGTGAGACTGTGTACTGCCTCATGGCCACATACAAGATGGAAGGATTGGAAGTAGGGTTGACCGATCGGGATCGGAAAAGATCGGATTCCGATCGGCGATCGAGTAAATTTTACAATTGCGATCGGAATTCCAATCCCGATCTTTTCCGGTGGGATCAAGGTCAGAGGTTATCTCAAGATCGGCTTAACCCCATTCATGTATATATCATTAATAGGGTTGAGCGATTGGAATCGGGAAAGATCGGATCCCGATCGGCGATCGAGCAAATTTCACGATCGGGATCGGCTGGAAAATTATTGGAAATCGGATTTTAAATTTGATCCTGAAATCTCAAGATCGGCTCAGCCCTAATGGGAAGGTTTGGATAGAGTTGTGTATTCTGTCTTTATTGTAGGCAGGACTAGACTACTAGATGCCACTGTACATAATCCATTGTCTGTTTGGACATTTTAAAGTATTCAATAAACTAAAAGAAACTTTCTCGATTCTACTTTTTAATATTGATCTATATTGACTGTTTTTTAGGATGAAGAATTTATTCAATCTGTTGACCAGTGCTGTGGACAGTGTGTCAAAAAATCTTGTATTGTTGTCACGCTGAGTGGACAAACTACACTTCTTAAGGTATATTAGCATATGTGTTATTTCACTATAGTTAAAATGCTTACGTATCTAAAAGGGGTTGTCTGATGTTATCAAGCTTTGGTAGAACAGGGGCAGAATAGATTAAAAAATATAAACAATATAAGTATTAATCGCCTCATTGATCCCCCTACCACTCCATTCTGCTGCTTACTAAGGCCTGTCTTGATACACCAGAAATGTCCGCTCAGTCAGTCACACGCTGAAATATCTGACCATGGTAGCCGGTAATTGAGTTGGTATTTTAAGAGATCAAGAGATCCGTCATTCCAATTCTGCCCCTTTTCTATGACATTGTATCCGGATGGACATCACCTTCAAAGATTGGGGTGTACGCACAATGACAATTACTCACAATACAAGTTAAGAATTCATATAAGAGAGACATTTCACTTAGGGGCATTTAGCTTAGCAGACTTGTTTCCCAAGAGTCCTGGGATTTAAACTGGAGATTTCAGAATTATAAATAGGAATATAAAACGATAAAGATAAAGGGCCATGCTTGCAAGTTTTACATCAACAAGGCATAGGCATTAGAGATGAGCGAACAGTGTTCTATCGAACACATGTTCGATCGGATATCAGGGTGTTCGCCATGTTCGAATCGAATCGAACACCGCGTGGTAAAGTGCGCCAAAATTTGATTCCCCTCCCACCTTCCCTGGCGCCTTTTTTGCACCAATAACAGCGCAGGGGAGGTGGGACAGGAACTACGACACTGGGGGCATTGAAAAAAATTGGAAAAAGTCATTGGCTGCCGAAATCAGGTGACCTCCATTTTAGACGAATAGTGGATTTCAAATCCGGGTCATATGAGAATGTGAACTTTGTGACTATGAGACAGGGATAGCTGTACAGGCAGGGATAGCTAGGGATAACCTTTATTTAGGGGGGAATGTTATTAAAAATAACTTTTTGGGGCTCTATCAGGTGTGTAATTGTGATTTTTGTGAGATAAACTTTTTCCCATAGGGATGCATTGGCCAGCGCTGATTGGCCGAATTCCGTACTCTGGCCAATCAGTGCTGGCCAATGCATTCTATTAGCTTGATGAAGCAGAGTGTGCACAAGGGTTCAAGCGCACCCTCGGCTCTGATGTAGCAGAGCCGAGGCTGCACAAGGGTTCAAGCGCACCCTCGGCTCTGATGTAGGAGAGCCGAGGGTGCACTTGAACCCTTGTGCACACTCTGCTTCATCAAGCTAATAGAATGCATTGGCCAGCGCTGATTGGCCAATGCATTCTATTAGCCCGATGAAGTAGAGCTGAATGTGTGTGCTAAGCACACACATTCAGCTCTACTTCATCGGGCTAATAGAATGCATTGGCCAGCGCTGATTGGCCAGAGTACGGAATTCGGCCAATCAGCGCTGGCTCTGCTGGAGGAGGCGGAGTCTAAGATCGCTCCACACCAGTCTCCATTCAGGTCCGACCTTAGACTCCGCCTCCTCCAGCAGAGCCAGCGCTGATTGGCCGAATTCCGTACTCTGGCCAATCAGCACTGGCTAATGCATTGTATTGGCGTGATGAAGCAGTGCTGAATGTGTGTGCTTAGCACACACATTCAGCTCTACTTCATCGGGCTAATAGAATGCATTGGCCAGCGCTGATTGGCCAGAGTACGGAATTCGGCCAATCAGCGCTGGCTCTGCTGGAGGAGGCGGAGTCTAAGATCGCTCCACACCAGTCTCCACTCAGGTCCGACCTTAGACTCCGCCTCCTCCAGCAGAGCCAGCGCTGATTGGCCGAATTCCGTACTCTGGCCAATCAGCACTGGCTAATGCATTGTATTGGCGTGATGAAGCAGTGCTGAATGTGTGTGCTTAGCACACACATTCAGCTCTACTTCATCGGGCTAATAGAATGCATTGGCCAATCAGCGCTGGCCAATGCATTCTATTAGCGTGAACTGAGTTTGCACAGGGGTTCTAGTGCACCCTCGGCTCTGCTACATCAGATTGCTACATCTGATGTAGCAGTGCCGAGTGTGCATCAGATGTGTAGTTGAGCAAAACTGACTCAGCACTGCTAAGTCTCTGCATTCGCATAGGAATGCATTGGCCAGCCTTCGGCCAATCAGCGCTGGCTCTGCCGGAGGAGGCGGAGTCTAAGGTCGGACCTGAATGGAGACTGGTGTGGAGCGATCTTAGACTCCGCCTCCTCCAGCAGAGCCAGCGCTGATTGGTCGAGTTCCGTACTCTGGCCAATCAGCACTGGCCAATGCATTTCTATGGGGAAAAGTTAGCTTGCGAAAATCGCAAACTGACAGGGATTTCCATGAAATAAAGTGACTTTTATGCCCCCAGACATGCTTCCCCTGCTGTCCCAGTGTCATTCCAGGGTGTTGGTATCATTTCCTGGGGTGTCATAGTGGACTTGGTGACCCTCCAGACACGAATTTGGGTTTCCCCCTTAACGAGTTTATGTTCCCCATAGACTATAATGGGGTTCGAAACCCATTCGAACACTCGAACAGTGAGCAACTGTTCGAATCGAATTTTGAACCTCGAACATTTTAGTGTTCGCTCATCTCTAATAGGCATGATAAAACTATTTATTTATTTATTTATTTATTTATTTATTTATTTATTTATTAATTTAGCACCATTAATTCCATGGTGCTGTATATTATTATATTAATCCCATGGTGCTGTATATTATTATATTAATCCCATGGTGCTGTATATTATTATATTAATTCCATGATGCTGTACGTTATTATATTAATTCCATGATGCTGTACATTATTATATTAATTCCATGGTGCTGTACAATATTATATTAATTCCATGGTGCTGTACATTATTATATTAATTCCATGGTGCTGTACATTATTATATTAATTCCATGGTGCTGTACATTATTATATTAATTCCATGGTGCTGTACAATATTATATTAATTCCATGGTGCTGTACATTATTATATTAATTCCATGATGCTGTACATTATTATATTAATTCCATGGCACTGTACATTATTATATTAATCCCGTGATGCTGTACATTATTATATTCATTCCATGGCACTGTACATTATTATATTAATTCCATGGTGCTGTACATTATTATATTAATTCCATGGTGCTCTGTACATTATTATATTAATTCCATGGTGCTGTACAATATTATATTAATTCCATGGTGCTGTATATTATTATATTAATTCCATGATGCTGTACGTTATTATATTAATTCCATGGTGCTGTACATTATTATATTAATTCCATGGTGCTGTACAATATTATATTAATTCCATGGTGCTGTACATTATTATATTAATTCCATGGTGCTGTACATTATTATATTAATTCCATGGCACTGTACATTATTATATTAATCCCGTGATGCTGTACATTATTATATTCATTCCATGGCACTGTACATTATTATATTAATTCCATGGTGCTCTGTACATTATTATATTAATTCCATGGTGCTCTGTACATTATTATATTAATTCCATGGTGCTGTACATTATTATATTAATTCCATGGTGCTGTACATTATTATATTAATTCCATGGTGCTGTACAATATTATATTAATTCCATGGTGCTGTACATTATTATATTAATTCCATGGTGCTGTACATTATTATATTAATTCCATGGTGCTGTACATTATTATATTAATTCCATGGCACTGTACATTATTATATTAATCCCGTGATGCTGTACATTATTATATTCATTCCATGGCACTGTACATTATTATATTAATTCCATGGTGCTGTACATTATCATATTAATTCCATGGTGCTGTACATTATTATATTAATTCCATGGTGCTGTATATTATTATATTAATCCCATGGTGCTGTATATTATTATATTAATTCAATGGTGCTGTACATTATTATATTAATCCCGTGATGCTGTACATTATTATATTCATTCCATGGCACTGTACATTATTATATTAATTCCATGGTGCTCTGTACATTATTATATTAATTCCATGGTGCTGTACATTATTATATTAATTCCATGGTGCTGTACATTATTATATTAATTCCATGGTGCTGTACATTATTATATTAATTCCATGGTGCTGTACAATATTATATTAATTCCATGGTGCTGTACATTATTATATTAATTCCATGGTGCTGTACATTATTATATTAATTCCATGGTGCTGTACATTATTATATTAATTCCATGGCACTGTACATTATTATATTAATCCCGTGATGCTGTACATTATTATATTCATTCCATGGCACTGTACATTATTATATTAATTCCATGGTGCTGTACATTATCATATTAATTCCATGGTGCTGTACATTATTATATTAATTCCATGGTGCTGTATATTATTATATTAATCCCATGGTGCTGTATATTATTATATTAATTCAATGGTGCTGTACATTATTATATTAATCCCGTGATGCTGTACATTATTATATTCATTCCATGGCACTGTACATTATTATATTAATTCCATGGTGCTCTGTACATTATTATATTAATTCCATGGTGCTGTACATTATTATATTAATTCCATGGTGCTGTACATTATTATATTAATTCCATGGTGCTGTACATTATTATATTAATTCCATGGTGCTGTACAATATTATATTAATTCCATGGTGCTGTACATTATTATATTAATTCCATGGTGCTGTACATTATTATATTAATTCCATGGTGCTGTACATTATTATATTAATTCCATGGCACTGTACATTATTATATTAATCCCGTGATGCTGTACATTATTATATTCATTCCATGGCACTGTACATTATTATATTAATTCCATGGTGCTGTACATTATTATATTAATTCCATGGTGCTCTGTACATTATTATATTAATTCCATGGTGCTGTACATTATTATATTAATTCCATGGTGCTGTACATTATTATATTAATTCCATGGCACTGTACATTATTATATTAATCCCGTGATGCTGTACATTATTATATTCATTCCATGGCACTGTACATTATTATATTAATTCCATGGTGCTGTACATTATTATATTAATTCCATGGTGCTCTGTACATTATTATATTAATTCCATGGTGCTGTACATTATTATATTAATTCCATGGTGCTGTACATTATTATATTAATTCCATGGTGCTGTACATTATTATATTAATTCCATGGTACTTTACATTTGAGGGTTTACATACAGTACACAATATAAACAAACCAAATACAATACTAGCAGTGACCAACTGGCACAATGGGATGGAGGGCCCTGCCCACAAGGGCTTACAGTCTATGAGATTGTACCAAACAATATAAACACATTATTGGTTTCCCCATTGAACCAACCAATATCAACAAACAAAAGTTGAGTATAACACAGTATATGGGTCCATTCACACTGAGGAAAATGGCGCTTGATTTGGCACTGAATTTTCAGCACTGAAAAAAAGCCTCCCATTGATTTCAATGGGTTCTGCTAGCTTTTTTTTCCACTAGCGGAAAATTCCGCTAGTGGAAAAAAAAAAACTTAGAGGCACCCATTGAAGTCAATAGGAGGCTTTTTTTTCAGCGCTGAAAATTCAGTGCCAAATCAAGCGCCATTTTCCTCTGCGGGAATGGACCCTTTAAGTGCATAGTCAATTGTATGGACTGAGAAGCCAGTGAAGTTACAGTATATGTTGCGAGGCCAAGGCTGAATTGGGGTGCCTAGTACCTACCATTAAAATAGCCTAAAGGCCAACTGCACAAAAACATTCACAAATTTCGGAAAATATTAATATCATCAACAGATGCCAACGAACATGTTAACACACGTGTAACTCTAAGATTTAGCTGCGGATAGGGGATAAGTGTTATCAGTGGGGAAACCCTTTAAGTATAAAGAGCAGTAACGTTGGCTGAATGCAGTTAGTCAGTCTTAACCATCTACTCATTCTGGTTTACAGGAAGGAGAAAATATGCCGTCTCCGGACGACAAGTGTATATCTTATTTGTGTGTGAACTTGGAAGGACAGCTTGTTACGTATGTATTAGTAGAGACCTGCCAATATGAAAGCGATCGGGACTGTAAACCTGTAAGTACAAGTAAACTTCTTATTTAAAAATACTTACCTTCACTGATTTACTTTTGAATATTGACCTGTATTACCTCTCGTACCTAGGGTGAAGAGTATATTCATGCACCTGACCAGTGCTGTGGACAGTGCGTCCAAACATCTTGTGCGGTCGTCTTAGCGGATGGAACAAGTAGACTTCTGAAAGTATGTTACTATATGTGGTATTCAATTGTAGTTAAGACTTTAGCATTTTATAGTCTATTAAAAGGATTGCTTTACATGATCAAATTTCGTAGAACATAGGCAGAATGGGTAAAAAAGAATAAAATAAGCATTACTCACCTGATCCCTTGCCACTGTTAGATCCCTACGTGTCTCTTATTCCTGATCCTGTCTTGCATAGTTACATCGTTTGGTTGAAAAAAGACCTTTGTCCCTCAAGTTCAACCAAGGCATGGGGAAGGGAATGGCATGGAAGAGCGAAGGAAATAAGCATTGAGCTGTAAAAAGATGACAAAAACATTTTTAAAGTTGACCAACTCCTGAAGACAAAGACTCACAATTCTTAGGGTAAGTTCACATGGGGTTTTTTGGTCCGGAACTTGAGGCGGTCTCAGATTCTGGACCAAAAAAACAGGTAGCCGCGACTGAATGCCGGTGAACTACACTGGCATCCAGTCGCACACTCCGCTCCGGATTAGGCTCAATGAATGGGCCTAGTTGGGAGGAGGGAGAGAGTCTTCAGGCCGAATCTGCCTGAGGAATGAGCATGTCCGTTCTTTTTTCCAGGAGCCAGAACAAACAGCTCCAGAAAAAAAGAACTGAGGGACTCCCATTGATTTCAATGGGAGGCGTCTTTTTGGTCAGGAATTTGAGGCCGATACGGCCTCAACATCCTGACCAAAATACCCCATGTGAACTCAGCCTTATGGTTAAAAAAAAAGTCTTGTCACCTCCAAAGACTGGACATTTTTTTGGTCCAGATGGACAAAGTGCCCTCTTGTCTTTTCAGGGAATTTCTACATGGAACAACCTTTCCCCATATTTATATATTTCTAAAGGTTTCTCATTTTTCCCCTTTACACCTCTCTACGTAATTTTAACTTTTTAAAACTCTCTTCATACCTGAGGTTCTCTATCAGTTTTGTGGCTCTCCTTTCTACTTTTTCTAACTCTAGGACATCCTTACTGTAAACTGGTGTCCATATCTGACCTCTGGTCAAAAGTATTGTGGGTGGAGATATTGTCAAGCAAGAAAGAAGCAAAGATAGTCTTAGAATAGTACGAGCGGAAAATGAGCTCAGTGCTGTAAGCGGGTAGGTTTACCTGAAGAGATGGGTATTTAGAGTCTTCCGAGGCGACATGCACATGCTGCATATAGATTTTTCATGCGAAAAATCTGCAGAGATACACAATAGCAACTAAGTCGATAACATTTGGGTAATCTCCTATGCACAATGCCGATTTCTTGAGTGTAGAAATTGACAAATTGTGCGGATTTAGTTGACTACCACCAAAATAATTTCTAAGCCACTTATATACTGTTGGTGGCAAGAGGGTAGTGGCATTGAGAACAACATTTTTGGGTTTCAAAGTACAATCTTGCTGTAAAGTAAAAAATTTCATGCGTATGCCTATGAGCTGTTTGGTGCAACAAGCTACTGCGGCAGTCACACCAACACCTAGGGGGCATTAAAGAGCTCATTCCGATCGGCGATCAAGTACATTTCACGATCGCGCCATAAAAGATCGGGATTGAGATCAGAGGTTATCTTAAGATTGGCTCAACCCTATTCATGTATATATCATTAATAGGGTTGAGCGATCGGGAAAGATCGGATCCCAATTGGCGATTGAGCAAATTTCACGTTCGGGATCGGCTGGAAAATGATCGAAAATCAGATTTCAAAAATCGATCCTAAAATCTCAAGATCGGCTCAACCCTAGTTTTCTTCCTTTATGATCTACACCTAGTTCCGGCTTCAAAACCTGCTTGCGAAAACAATCAAACCAAGACTGATGTGCAAAACCAAAGTTTTCCTGAAATTTTGTGAAACCTCCACCTCACTGGCACTGTATTATTCTGGGGATTTTCCATCTGCAAAATCTGGATGAAACATCTTCTACAGATATTTGATGTACAGATGTTTAAGTACTAACTTAACACAACTATTAATTATCATCTGTCTTGTCTTTTAGGAAGGCGACATGCTCACAAGTGCTGACAACTGCACAGTATACACGTGCGTAAGATCAAATGATCAACTTACAACAGTCACAGCAACCGAGAAGTGCGACAATGAGACGTGTGGACCTGTGAGTTGCAAGAAAATAAATGCTGTATTTTAAGCTTACCTAACCTTTTAACAGGTTTGCATAAATCAGGAATACAGTCAATGCACATGAAGAATAATATTATATTTGGACAGTATTCATTAAATTTTGCAATTTTAATAGTTTTACCCTCTGCAGTCTCTAATTCTCTTTATTCTCCATAAGCTGATGAGTGGACACTAGCTGCTGTGATGTCCAGCCTAGACTCGGACACTACCAATCTAGCAGATAGCTTGTGTTTACTGGAAAACTCTTTTAAATAATTTAATTAATTGCTTCATTAATTATTTATTTCTATGCATGGGGAATAAATTGCTGATCAGTGGGCTTCCTATCACTTGGACCCCGACCAGAATGGTGGTGTATGTAGAATGTGTGCCTTTCAGGGGCATAACTTGAGGGGGTGCAGAGGGTGCAGGCACACCGGGGCCCAGGAGCCTAAGGGGCCCCATAAGCACTGGCATCAGCATTGAGATTGCAGCTTCCATCTGGCCCATAAACCAAGGAGACCCACAGATTACCCTAACCACACTAAGGTGGATTAAACTCCTTAGCACCCATAACCATCACTATCAAAAATTCGCTGTAGTGATGAGGTAGGGGGCCCCGGACAAAAGATTGCGTCGGGGCCCACAAGACTTTAGATATGCCACTGGTGCCTCTACTCAGCGCTGCACCTCCTATGAGGCGACCTGAAGCGACCGCTTCAGGCGGCGCTACGTCAGGACCCCAGGGAGGGCGGCATTTATGCTTACCTAAGCCAGTCCAGGACTGGCTTCGCACCGAGCGGTGGTTTGGGGAGGCCACTGAAGCAGCGCTGCTCCAGCAGCCTCCCCTCACGCTCAGGCAGAGAGCAGGTCCTCTCCCTGCCTGCGAACGCCGCTAAGCCCTGCCCCCTTTGCTTCGCCCCGTACCCTTCGCTCTGCCACGTCCCCTCCGCTCCGCCCCCTCCGCTGGCGGCGAAAGGGGTAGGTTCACCCCTGCCTCTACTCCATTCACTTCTGCGGGGTTATTTAAAACATCTTCCTTCTCAGGATTGATGAGTCTCCTTGGTCGACCCCGACTGATTAGCAATTTATGAGCCTGTCTGGGATAGGGGATAAATTATTTTTTGTGACATAATCCCTTTAATATTCATATAATAGGACGTTATGTACCATTCTAATATACTTGTGTACATAGTGTTACATAAACATGACCTCTAGCAATATGTGATTGGCTCTAAACATACATAAATGGAGTTGCTTTTTGGTGGACCTTTGGGACCCATTACTGGACCCACTGGAGAATCCTCTGGTATTCCAATGAGTCAGACTGACCCTAGAGATGTCACCTCCCTGATTCTATTACTGTGTCAGGTGACATGATGCCATTACAACCATGTGGTCCTTGAAAGGAACCCAGGACTGTCATTTCACATTGCATGTACTTATGGTATAGCTTACTTTAGGATATCAACATATATGAGAAAAAAATCACTCTATTCAATTAATGATGTCATTTTCTCTGCATAGGGTGAAACCTATGAGGTTCCTGTCGATGAATGCTGCGGAAAATGTGTACAAAAGTCATGTGTATTTTTTCTATCCCCGGATAATATGAGAACTTTACAGGTATGATAAATGCTAAGACTACAGAACTATCTAAGCTTGGGGTTAGGAATGTATATAAGGTCAGAGGTGGAATACGCTAGGTAAGACGTTCAGTATGAAGTAAGTTGTTAGTTGTATGAGGACCATGCACAGTAGTGTCTTTATAAGAGTGTATGGTACCAGCTCTGTATTGGAGCACTGGAGAGGTTGTGTATCGGGGGACTGGTATGAGTGTATATGGAGAAATGGTGAATGAGTTTTAATATGGATAATTGTAAAGTTATGCACCTAGGCCATAAAAACAATCAGGAAAAACTACCATTGACAAAGACATGGGAGTATTGGCGGACAATGGCCTTTAGTTTAGTGACCAGTGGCGGGCAGTTGCTGCCAAGGGAAATAAAATCATGGACTGCCTTATGGGATGAATAGATACTCTAGGCAAGGATCGCTTTTTGCCTCCATACGAATCATTGGACAGGCCAGATGTAGAATATTGTGCACAATTTTAGGCACCTGTATAAAGGAAAGACATAGCTAATCTAGAGTGGGTGCAAAGAAGGGCGGCCATGGAAATTAACCAATAGATTGCAGTGTAGTACTATGGTTATGAAATTTGAGGTTGTTCAGTGTGAGAAAAAAAGAGATGGCTTAGGGTCGATCTACTTACAATGGACAAATATATGACTGGACTGTACAGAGATCTTTCCAATGACCTCCTCATTGCAAGGCCTGTAACTGTGACGAGGGGTCATCCTCTATGTGTAGACGAAAATATGGTATTACCATAGTCATAGGTGGGTTTCTTGACAGTAAGAGCGACGATACCATGGACCTCACTGCCACTGGATGTAGTGATGGCTTACAACTTGTACAATGTCTAGGGGAGATTGGATAGCTTTCTTAAAAGTAAGACTATAACAGGCTATGGGAGCTAGACATTTTTGAGATTGGTCTAACTCAATAGCCATTTTTGGTTTTGCCTTCCTCTGAATGAGCTTAGTGGGTTCATAGGTTGGACGTGATGGGCTTGTGTCTTTATCCGGCCTTATCTACTATGTTACTATGTTATTATATATGCAATGTGTTTGTGAATTTTCTTTACTTCTGTGAATGCAAAGAGAATAATACAGATTGGTTTTTTAATGCGTAACTTTCTATTTTTTGGGAAGCCTGGAGAGACTTACCCTGATCCCACTAATGTCTGTAATTCCTACACATGTAAGTTAGTAAATGATCAGTTTATTACTGAAGTGGAAAAGAAGACATGCGAGTACCAGAGTGCTAGCGATTGCCAACCGGTAAGTTAAATGAAACATCAAACTTCAAGCGTTATAGTTAAGCAATAGTGTTGAGCGAGTAGTATTCAATCGAATACCTCGCCGGCATAGGAATGCGTGTAATCCGCTGAACACCAAGGGGTTAAACCTATGCTCATAAAAAAGCGGTTCCCTAAGCAAACCAGCGGACCACATAGACTATAATGGGGTCCGCTCAGTTTCCACACGAAACACGCGGAGAGAAAAGTGTTGCTTGTGGACTTTTCTCTCCGCATGTTTCGTGCGGAAACTGAGCGGAAACCACACGGATCCCATTATAGTCTATGGGGTCCACTGGTTTCCCAACTAACCACTTTTTTATGTGTATAGGTTTTCGTTCTGGGGGTCCCCAAATGGACTTCCCGAACAGAAGCCTGAACGCAGATGTAAACCAAGCCTAAGACAATTGAACATGATGTAAACCAGGCCTAAGACAATTGGACATGATTATTATCAGTTTTTAGCGACTACATACAAAATGTTTCCATTCACTGAAGAGGCAGACATGGTAAAAATCTGAAGCATTATGTCATTATCCAATGAGTATAGAGTGGGGGTGCTCACACTTGTACAGGGGTTGAGCTACTTATAAATTGACCAAGTCAAAATGATCTACTGTGTGTGCAGGGCCTAGGTCTGCTGTGTGGGTGGGGCCAACAAGTCTAACAAGACTGGGCGGGGCTTAACAAATCAAGGGGCGGGGCCTGCTCTGATGCTCAGAGCTCACATGGCACTGCCCGGGCACCCAGCACAGAGCCGACACCTCTGCCAGTAATGCCGGTGCCCGCAGCACAGACCCCCAGCCTGGAAGCCTCCTGCCCGCGGCCGCCTGGAGACTGGAGAGCGGGGGGCGCGTCATCCCCCGGAGCTGCTGCTGCTTCTGTCCCATGTGCCTCGGCGGCAGAGCGGAGGGAAGAGACACACGGGACTGAAGCAGCAGCAGCTCCGGGGGATGACGTGCGGCCCAGGCCCCGCCCACACAGCAGACCGCGCCCAGAATATGTCTGTGCTCTCGGCCTCGTGATCGACCCATACTTTCTTTGCGATCGACCGGTAGATTTCGATCGACGTATTGGGCACCCCTGGATTATAAAGGATTTTCTAGAATATGAATGGCCTATTTTTAGGTAAGACCATGGATGTGATGAGAGCTATTCCTTATTAACTCCTCTACCAACATGGCATCTGCTTATTACAACTTCATCCAATCCAAGTGAACGAGATGGAATTGCAATACTAGGCCCTGCCAATACTAAGTCATGATCACACAGATAGATGGATCAACAAGTAAGAGGCTGCAGTACTTGCCTAAGTGATGTGACCTCTTCATACAGGCAAGAGTAGGAACAGTCGGGCTCTTACAAATGTAATATTGATGGCCTGTTCTAATAGGCTTCAGGTTTCAGAAAGTCTATAGGTATTACAGAAGAGTACTGTGACATTTCATGGATCGTATTTACTTTTATGGGAATTTTGGAAACAACCATATATTAGTCCATAGTCGTGATCATCTCATACGCATCAGCCTTAGCTATCTTTGGGACTCCCATACGTATTAGTAAATCGGTAGTCCTCTGTCTGTATTTTGTTGATCTAGCCATACACATCTACTATAATTCAACCTCAACATCACTTATTGTATCTAATATCTTTATTCATATGTGTCTTACTACAGGGTGAGGAGTACAAAGTTCCCAGAAATGAGTGCTGTGGTCAGTGTATCCCAGTGGCATGCTACATTACAACTCCAAGTGGAAAGACTACAACTCTGAAGGTATAAAGAAAACTTACAGATTCTGTGGCTGACTGCCATTCACTGAAGACTTGTAGGTGCAGAGAGATGAAAATTTACAGGGAAAATTTATGTAAGATTGGTCAGGATATCTGAAATTGTGACCAATTGTGACCAGGAAAAAGCGCAATTGGCTGCAAAACCGGGCTATGGAGATTGTGTATAGTGTATTGTGCTTACTACCTACACATTGGATGTTACTCACATTATATGATAGTCCAGGAAGGATCATTGTACAGAATATTGCAAATAATAGAAGCGAAGACCTTTGTGTTTTCTATTTTTACTTTGTATAAGGATTATAAGTAATTTACACTTGTTTTATTCTATTCTTTACAAGCCAGGGGAAAAGTGGCAACCCGGGAAAGACAAATGTGTATCTTATGGATGTACTGAAGAGAATGGAGAACTTATTTCAGTTTTAAACAATAAAACCTGTGAAATCGTGAATCCAAATGACTGTCAATCAGTAAGTTATCTATCCTGAAAGCATAAAAATTTAGAAATGCATTTGGGCACAAAAATGGGTCTAGGCTAGGAAGGGGCCACACGGTGGCTCAATGGTTAGTACTGTAGCCTTGCAGCGCTTGTTCCTAGTGTTCAAATCCCGCCAAGGGCATAAAACCATCTGCAAGGAGTTTGTATGTTCTCCCCTTGTTTGCATGGATTTCCATCCCATATTCTAAAAAGACATACTGATAGGGAAAAATGTACATTGTGAGCCCTATGTGGGGCCCACATTCTACATAAAAAAAAAAAAAAAAATATATATATATATATATATATATATATATATATATATATATATATTGGTGTAGGTTTGAAAAACTTGAAATGAAAACCATAGCGGCCATTATGGCCTGGGACATTATAGTGTGGAGTGGCCACTATACTATGTGAAGGGGTCACTATGGGACATCATTCTTAATGGTCTGTCCAGGAATTAGACAAACTCCAGAGTGGCCAGGTGTAGGTGTAACATAACATAACAAAAAAAAACAAACATTCAGCCGTCCTTGGTGCACCAATGTTCTCCACTGAGCTCATTTGGTCACATGCTGTGCCTCAGTCCATGGAAAATGAGCGATGTCAACGTACCCTCTGCATTTCTACAATGTGAGGCTTTGCCTTACAGACATCCTCAGCCAATATATCTGAGAGGGTCAGTAGTTGTGAAAAGTCCTGGTAACTCCTATTGCTGCCTCTTCTATACCGTATGTTCTAATTCAGATTGGTATTCCTCTGCATTTATTTATTGAGTTGTTTTTCTTTTGATCAGGGTGTTATTGAAGTGAGTGCCGACGGCTGTTGTTCGGTGTGCAAGGGTAAGATCATATTTTAAGAATAAAATAGCATTAGGATGACAATAGTGGCATTATCACTTGCATACAAGCAAATATAGACTGGAAAGTTTGTATATTTCTAGCAATTCCTTGACAATGACTTTGGCATGTAAGACGCCATTTTTATTTGCCTTAACAAGCACTTATGTAAAGTTTAACGGGAGTCTGTCAGTAGTAAATTGGTTATAAACCTAATCTTAGTACCTTGTAGAGGGGATTCTACAGTGTTCACTATCCCTCTGTATTCTGTATAAATGTCCATGTAAATTGCCATTGTATTTATATCCTTAGGGGAATAGTTTTTGGAGGCATGCTTTAGTTTACCTTGACTTTAGTCTCCAGTCTTCTAGATTCCTCCGCAAAGCACTTTCCCCCTCATTTGTATATAAATAAAATGGCAATTTACATGTAAATGGGGCTGCAAAACTGAATAACAGAGGAATACTTGGAAACTATGGAATCGATTCTACAAGGTAATGTCATTAGGTTAAAAGCAAATTTATTACTGACCGACTCCCTTTAGGTTATACAGCAGTTCCTTCGATGTGGAACTGAACTTGATCCTATTGCTTTCCTTTAGCTCCAAAGACCTGCAGACTTGAAGTTGGGCCCGTGTCTCTTCTGGTTGGAGATTGTCCAGTCAATAAGACTCTTCCATACTGTACTGGAGTGTGCCCAAATATTACAATGTAAGTATTTTAAAACGTTACGTTCATACATTAGATATATTAGAATGAAGGAACATTTCAGCTTAAATCAAGAACCACTTTTAACTAAAAAAAAGTCCTTGAATTGTCCTTTTATGAGGACAACAAACGTGAGCTTCAAGCCTTGATCTGTGCCTCGCTATCCACATTTACAGAATGTAGGTGCTGCAGTGATCGGGGCAGGGACACCTTGGCTCAACTGATTTATTTTGTTCCCTGTCGTGAGTTACAATGGAAATCTCTCCCAGTTCCTACGTGGCATGGATTTCCATTCTGGTGCCGGGACTTCGGGCAGATTTATGAAGAGGCCGCAGGTTCTTCTCATATAGCCCTAAGCAATACATGTGGTATGTGAAACCACTTGTATGAGCACAGCTTCATTCCTGTATTGACTTCATCTTCTAAAGCCCATGAGATATTTCTTCTTCTTTGAACTGACCGACACTGATGTTGAGGATTTTGTGACTTCCATCATTTTACTCTCCAGAAACTGCCATGCGTGGCCATCTTTCTCTATACACATGCTCCTACAGATTGCTATGTGTGCTCTTCTCTCTATCTAGAACCTAATATAATATATTCAGCAATTGTCATGGTTTCTGGTCATTTGATATCATGGGAAATTGACAATATTGTTTCCATCTGGTGTACCAATAGACTTGGATATACCCTCGCATCCTTTAAAAATTTGGTTGAGAAAAGAATGGGGCAGGGAATTTGACGAAACTTGTGCAAATTCTATTCAGCTGATATGATTTTTTTTTCCCCTAGGACAAATGGATTTGAACAAGATTGCATCTGCTGCAAAAATATCAAGTCAAGAAAAGTAAAAGAAGATGTCATATGTAATGGGGCTATTATTTCCTATGCATATGACTACATTGAGGAATGTGGCTGTAAAACTCAGAAGTGTGTTTAGTACACGAACACCTTCTTTGTAGGTTTTTTTGTCCGATAGCCCCATGTGTACTGTACCTGTAACATTTTCATGCTAAGCTTAAACTATCTGGCCTATGTTCTTCTTCATTTTCACAAATTAATCTTATAGATATTTCTCGCTGTACACCAAATTGTAAAGGGGTTGTCTAGTTCTTATTTGTATTATTTAATCTCCTGTTACAGATATAAACATAAGAAATGAATACTCACCTCTCCCCCATTGCCAAACGCTCCCTTTCTTTGTACATAGTTTTGGTTAAGTTTGTGCGAGGGGGCCAATCACTGGTCACTAGGGTTGAGCGATCGGGATTGGAAAAGATTGGATCCCGATCGGCGATCGAGTAAATTTCACAATCGCGATCGGGTTCCGATCCCGCCTAAAAAAGATTGGGATCGAAATTCCACTCAACTTACCTGCACAGAAGTGCTGCCGCTGCTGCTCCTTATTGTTCTCTCTTCTCTCTGCTTCACATGCCTGCAGAGTGCCGAGTGCACCTTGTGGCTTAGAAGAGTGTGGGCGGGTACTGGGAGCGGAGACATGAGTGATGCACTCACGTCTCCCTGCCCTGTACCCCTCCACACTCTCCTAAGCCACAACAAGCCCCGTCTACTCCCAGCATCAGTAACACTAGCTTGGGAGGCGTGGAAATTGAAGCCTTCAATTTTTGGACTCCATGCTGTGTAGTGTGCAGGATCGTTAAAATCTGATTTTCGATCATTAAAAAATCCCATTGACCTGTATTAGACTCGGAATTGAGGTCAGGATCGGGTTCGGATGGAAAATGATTGGAAATCAGATTTTAAAAACAATCCTGAAATCTCAAGATCGGCTCACACAAAACGATACGTCACAGCAGTCATGTGCCATGTGGATAGAGGTCATCACAAACAGTATCTGATCTATATACAAACTAAAAGAGCTTCTGGCATTGGAAACAGAGTGGCAGCGTGCTCAGTTCTTACATTTACATCTCCTGTAGCAGCAGCGATAACTAATAAAAATGGGAACTGGACAACCCCTTTAACCCAATTTATATGGGCCAATTAGCAGGAACATAAAATACATATACTTCACCATATCCTACTTTTCCATCCTGACTAGACCATCAAAAACATAGATGCTTTCATAAATCAGACATTAGTCAGAGTTTTAGAAAACCGAAAATTGGTGACTATATATTGCAACAGACCTTTTGGTCTCAAACGGATCCTATCATTAAAACTTATTTTTTTCTCACTACCACGTAGGAGTAGCCTTAAGAAAGGCTATTTGTCTCCTACCTTTAGATGTCTACTCCGCGCCACCATTATTCTTATATAATCCGGTTTTCGTCGGTACGTAAATGAGTTCTCTCGCAGCACTGGGTGCGGGCCCCAGCACTCAAACAGCACTGGGGGCGGCCCCAATGCTGTGAGAGAACTCTCCAGCACTGCCTCCATCCTCTTCAGGAACAGGTCTTTTTCGCATCTTCTTCTGGGGGGGTTGGCTTCAAACTTCTAGGCCTAGGGCAAAGCCAAATGCGCATGCCCGCCGGCCACAAGAAAATGGCCACTTACACAGTATTGTAAGTGGCCATTGTCTTGTGGCCGACAGGCATGTTCAGTCGGCTGCCCGAGGCCTAGAAGTTTGAAGCCACTGCCGGAAGAAGAGGCGATGAAGACCCGTTCCTTAAGAAGATGGAGGCAGCGCTGGAGAGTTCTTTCATAGCATTGGGGACGCCGCCAGTGCTGTTTGACCGCTGAGGCCTGCCACCAGTGCTGCGAGAGAACTCATTTACGTACTGACGAAAACCAGATTATATACCGAACAACGGCGTGAAGAAGACATCTAAAGGTAGGAGAAGAATAGCCTTTCTTAAGGCTATTCCTACGTGGTAGTGAGAAAAAATAAGATTTAATGATCGAATCCCTTTAAAGATTAAGAATTGCACAGTTATAACTTTGCATTAAGGACCCACTCTGGCGGTTCTTCTTCTTCTTCTTCTTTTTCTTCGTCTTCAAGTATCAATGACAATTCACAAACCATCTGGAAGTCCCTGTTTTCTATGTAAGTCTAGGAGAGACATCAGAGATAACATCTAGAGAGAGTGACTTTTGACTGCTATACATTTTAGAAAAGAAGGCAAATCTAAAATTTCTTGTCATCACATTAGATCAGGCTGTATATTGTAAGTCATGTCATTCTGACTTATCCCAGTTTAGAAATTTCATGTATCAGGTTTTTTGCATGAAAAAATCTCAAATAACTTCCAAGATGCAGGGACATCTATGAAACAGACTACTATGTGTACCTTACTTTGCTTATGCTTTAAGTAATGTGATAAATCAGTAAATATATTACATACAAATTAAAAGTCAATAAATTGATGCTCATCTGATTTGTATTGTTGTGTGATACAATGCATACATTCCAATATTGCCTTTACAGAACTCAATAAAACTACCTGCTGCTAAATAGTCTTACAATCTGTAACAATCATATTGTATGTATCTGACGCCTCAATCTATTCCTACCATAGATGTTAGGGAATTGCCTGTTGAATAATTCCCCAGTGGTTGCTGCTGAAAACTGGAAGGAAGGGAATGACAGAGACAGTGAGTTCTAAACTTGAAGCCGAGGTCAAACCAAAGAGGCAAATACAGTAGTACCAAATCGAAATCCAAAGAGAAGTCAAAAGCCAAAAAGTAGAGGTCAGTAATACAAGGCAAGAGTAAGGACAAAAGCTTAGTAAGGTCAGAAACACAATAGCCAGCAAGCATGTGTGGGCTGATGACCTGTTTATAAGAAGTCCAGAACCCGCCCCAGGCTTGATTGATAGACTGGCTGTCAATCACAAAGCACACAAAAGTAATCCTAATCGTACAAATACAAAATGACCAGAGTCCAGGAGTAGGTAATCATGAGCAGACACGTCTCCTGCGTCATACAATGTGGCCAGAGGATGGCGCAGAAGTTAGAATGGGTGCGGACGTAACAATAGATGCATCCACTATTAATGTAGCTGCAATATGGTGCAGGTCTTCAGTTCTTCATTAAACCAATGTACTACAATCTTGTGACATTCTATCAAAACCCTTGAAAAGCTGCAACACATAACACAACCATTGGGCAGCTGCACATAGACACATATAGGATATCTCTTTGTGACACAATATTATCTTGAAAAGCTAATCATCTTGCGAAATGCATGTCCAGCCAAGAACAGAGGTAAGGATGGACACGTCTGTACATTCATGCTAACAACTTTGACAGTATTACCTATTAGAAGGAAGCTTATGTAAATTTGTAATGGCATGCTTTAATGTACAGTACAAATATACCTATTGGTTATGAATAGTGCTGTCTTCTCCCTAAGGTGCCCAGCTAACAAATCCAGTATCTCTTACTTTATGTAAGCAAGATCCAGACTTGCAAAACATCCAAAAACTTGCAATTATGACTTTTCATTTTCAATAAAAATCAATTCCATTTTTTTATTGAATTGCGCATGACCAGAGATGAGGAATATTCATAAAACAAGACGGGACATACATCAAAATATTGAGCACAACGCCGCCATATCATCACCACAATTTACACGAATATACCATTGCCAAATGTGAAACATACTGTACATATAAAATATGATGTACAGTAACGTACCCTGTACAAACCACCAACTTCCAATCTGACTCTTGTGACTCCTTCATAAATGGATGACAGTCATGGTCAAGCAGATGCAGTAATGTTCCTCTAATTCATCCAAAACATTGACTTTGTTTAAAAGTAAATATGTAGCAAACTGTACATCTAATTAATGATATCCTATCTATAATTGTTTACATCGGTTATCGGTGGACCCCTTAGGTCATAATAGGGTCTTCCATGTGTCTGTCAGGGGTCCATCTGGTGTCCGTCAGATGTCTACCTTCTCATACTGAAGTCTCAGTGCAGAACATTTCTCCCCACGGATATCTGGCGGTTTCTGCAGCTGTCATGTACCCCTGCACATGGTGCAGCAGCTTTGTCATAGCGATATAACAATAGTCACAGCCAAAATTGCTTGTAGTCTTAGCCGTATTCCAATTACATGTGACTTAGTATATGTGTGCGCCACTTTGATAAATCTCATTTGCTCCACGTTAAAAGAAAAAGCAAGAATAGAATATATAATGATTCTATGACTTGGCAATCAGAAGTAAATCTGGATTATCTTGCCTGTTAACCCTATATGAGCGCACATGTCACATCAATATTGTGTTGGCAATGATAATAGACAGAATTTTAAGAAAAATTTGTGCACACCATGAAAAAGCTGAACTATCTTCCAAAAGTTATCATGAGGTAGAAATCCTTCTACCTATCACAGATATCTATTCCGTTATATCTGTGCTTTGCTGTTACTACCATTCATTGCATACTGCTACCGAAACTAACGTTTCAGCATGTACTCCAGCATATCTCCATATGTTATATGGCCACATATAGCTGCTGCCACTAAAAGCATCAGCAGTGGAAACATGTCTGCCAGTGCCACCACCATCTGCCCGGTCTTTTAATGTAGGGGTTGCACCTAGAGTGGAATTCTTACTATTTCAGTGGCAAACAGCCTCTTCTTGTGATGTCACTCTGACCCAGTTGTCAATGTCATCTTCCCCCCACTTTTTGTAACTCATCATGTGCCCCTATCAGCATAACTACCAGCCGCACACCCACTGCCTCTACTGTCTCCATCAACATACCTGTCTTCCATCTCTACCTCCTCTACTTCCAAAACCACTGGCAGTTCTCATCTAACTCATCAAAAAAAACAATAGGAGGAAGTCTTGGACTATGAGGAATATATCTCTTAGAAGATGCCATGTAACTACTAGAGATTGAAATCTGTGTCAGTGAAGAAGGCATGGTTGACAGTACAGAAAGACAGTGTGTTGTGTGTTTCAACACAGGAGGAGACGGATCATGCATAACTCTGAATCATATTTGGTTCACTGCTTTCAAAAACATCTTTATTCTCAAGAAGTATAATAACACTTTGACTACTGTTGGAACTGTCAAGACCACAAGTAGTGTTGCTCTTGCAAACCACATTCTTACCAATAGTACTTGTTTAAGTGTTTCCTCTTTAACCTCCTTTTTCTTAGCATCAAAAGGATAACCTGGTCCGTGATGATTAGACTAGAACTCCTATTCACACAAGCTGTCAGCTGTGCCTGCTCTGACCAGCTCCTTGGGTAGGCTATTCCACAGATTCTCAGTTCTCACAGCGAAGAGTTCCCAATTCAGCTCCTGAACACCACAAACTTTAAACATCCGGCATTCTCCATAACTGTTACATACAGTGGATATCAGGAATGGGTTAACACTGTATATAGATGAAACTGCTCTACTGCCCAATATACTTAGACTAGATTACATTATTGTAATGAATAGGTTAACTGTACTTTGTATTAGTGGATACTGCTATTGTCAGGCTCATCTATGAATTCTATCATTAATTGATTAAATCTGAGTAAAATATCCTCTTCCCAATGAATCAGAACAAATCGGTTCACCAATCTCTATTCCTAACATACGGCTGTACCATTATCGGTGGTAGCCGAAGATGTCACGATAGGACATGATGTTGTATACCCTCTAGTTGTCAATGAAGATGAATTGTAATACCAGACACAACCTAGGGACAGATGGGTGGAGGGGCAATTTCACATGTGGTTTTTCATGGAAATGGTTTCAATTTTGAAAAACTGAGCCAAAATCCTTTAAAATAAGGCCCAAATACATTCATTATAAGAGTTCATTCAAGTTATTTATAGTAGTGTATGATTATTATTATTTATTTATTTTTTCCTTTTTTTTTTCTTTTTTTTTTTTTTTGTAGATTGTGAGCCCCATATAGAGCTCACAATGTACATTTTTCCCTATCAGTATGTCTTTGTAATATGGGATGGAAATCCATGCAAACACGGGGAGAACATACAAACTCCTTGCAGATGGTTTTTTGCCCTTGGCAGGATTTGAACACCAGGACTCCAGCGCTGCAAGGCTGCAGTGCTAACCACTGAGCCACCGTGTGGCCCCCGATTATTATTATTTGATTCTTGATTCTTTGATTCATATTAACATAGGAAGAATATGAAAATCTGACTTCCATGATGTAATTAGGATGCCAGTGCCTCAGGCATACACACCAATAGAGGGCGCTCACTGAGAATGTGCAAGTCTGTCTTCCATGAAGTAACTAGGAAGACAGAGCCTCAGTCAAGCAAACCAATAGAGGGCGCTTCCTTTAACATCATGCTGACCTTCTCAGATGCCTTTGTTTGCAATGATGTTGGGATTATACCAGGTAGTCTCTCAGCCAAGGACAGCTGTTTCAATGTTCTTGAATCTCATCAGCTTGGCGCAGAGAGGACTGACCTGGCAGAGGTGAGAGGCTTAGACAGGGTTGAGGGGATATCATCACTCCATAGGGAGAGACCACCAATTAGGTGTGTGGAGTCTTATTAAGCTATGAGCGCTCCACTGCAAAGGAACATGGGAAGAATATGCAAATCTGACTTCCATGATGTAATTAGGAAGCCAGTGCCTCAGGCATGTACACCAATAGAGGGCACTCACTGAGAATGGAAGTCAGATTTGCATATTCTTCCCATGTTCCTTTGCACAGTGGAGCGCTCATGGCTTAATAAGACCCCACACACCTAATTGGTGGCCTATCCCCTCAACCCTGTAGCATATTAGTAATATGTCCATTACCAATATCAACACTTTGCACCTCTTACTTCATTTGGCTTATGGAATTTATATGATCTTTGAGGTGTTTATTTGAACTCAGTATTAAGATGTAATTGTTTTCGTTGAACAAGAGAGATTACCCATATGATATGTCCACAGACGTCATTGAACTTACTAAGTTCTGAAAGTGTACACAGAGTGCAGTAATGGTACAACTGGCTAGCAGAAGCTAAATAGGAACATCTAGCTTAGATATTACTCTGGAGTGCACCTCCATGTGTGCTCCCCAGCCATTCCACTAGAGGGTGACAATACACCATCAACCTTCTAGATATACACTTATATGCATGAAACTGTACGGAGGCTGGGAGGCAGATCTAGAGACCATAAGTAGAGATGAGCAAATCGAAGATGACATTGTGGAATTTGATCCAAATTTCAGGAAATATTGATTTGCATCGAATCCAGATTTCCTCACACTTCGTGTTAACGCATGGCAGGTGCAATCGGGAGCGGGTATTAGATGTAACTGGCAGCTGACACCTTGCTCCATAACCCTCGGTTGGAGCAGAGCTTAATCCCTTGGATGCCGAGGTCAAACATGACAACCTTGCTACATGTCCCCCTTGGCCTTCCCCTCCCCGACAGGGCTGGCATCAGCACCTGGCGTACCTGGGCAAGTGCCGGGGCCTGAAGCTCACGTGTAGCATGCCGGCGTAATGACTTCATCGCACCCCACATGACCACTGAGGCCCTATCACAGGCCCCAGCAGTGACATCTGGGGATCAGGGCCTCAGACACCAACCTGAAGAGCTCAGTTGCATCGCAGAAGAGTAGTGAGGATACACAAAAGAGGTGCGGTAAGGTGAGTATAAGTGTTTGCTATTTTTAATCACTTCCCGTGGGCCTTTAATTATTACACTCTGGGGTCTGAGGAGACCCCAGAGTATAATAATAGCACCAGCTCTGAGGGGGAGAGGGGGTCTTGTAAGCATATAAATACTGTGTGGAGGCCACTGCTTTTTCTACATTTTTTTCTTTTTGTCCCCATAGGGGATTGAAGAAGCGATATTCTGATTGTTGCTTCAATAGGTATATTCTGCAATACACAGAAGGCTGTTCCCCCCCCCCCCCCCCGGGAGGAGGGGGTGGAGCGGAGGGGGCGGGGTGGAGCAGAGGGGCAGGGCGGAGCGAAGGGGGCGTGTCGGAGCGACATTAGCAGGCAGAGAGCAGGCAGGGAGAGGACCTGCTCTCTGCCTGAGCATGAGGGGAGGCCGCTCGGTGACGGTGACGCTAAGCCAGTCCAGGACAGCTTGTCCTAGACTGGCTTAGGTAAGCAAAAATGCCGCCCTCCCTGGAACCCTGGCAAAGCGCCGCCTGAAGCGGTCGCTTCAGGTCGCCTCATGGGAGGTGCGGCGCTGATTGCAATGTATAGGAGGCTTTCAGCCCATACAGACGTATAGGCTGACAATCTCCATTCAAGCCAGGACCAACCAGATATGCGGAGGGACAGCGATGGGGAAGACACTGAATAGAATCAGCGGCATTCCCCTAAAATGTCTCAAGGGGGCCGATCGGGACCCCAATATATAATAAAACCCCTGAGATTCTGCAGTCAAACATGCTCCGACCAGGGGTGTCGGAGGACAGTGTCAATATACTGTAAAATCCTTATAATTCTAATACAGGCTGCCTATTGTGTTTTTTCTGTAGCATTTTTCATTGAGTTCTTGCTGTGTTTTTCTCTGCGTTTTTTCGTCCCCTATTAAATCTGTTTCAATTCTGAAAATAAAAATAAAATGCTAAAAGCACACTTTTTTTTTTATTTTGAAAACTCAGCATTTCCACAATTGTTTTTTCAGCTTTTTCACAATGAAATGAAATCTCCTTCACTTTACTAGAACTATAAAATGCTGCGTTTTTTTTCCCCACTACATTTATAAGCAGCTAAAAACACTGTGTATCTGCAACATGGGGCCTTATGCTTAAGTGGTTAACCAAGGATCCCAGACAGACAGGAAACTGGAACAAACAGGGATTCTCCAACTGCAGAGCTCCTGAAACCTGTAAAGTTGATTAATCTTTTCTTTCCACTGGCGGATGGAATGGGGGGATCGGTCTCATGCCACCAAAGTGGGATCAGTAACTTGGCCGCTTGGATTAACCAGGTGATAGGCATGATCATCTGGGAGGAAATCTGGAAGAGGATGCCCAAAGTAGAATGGTTTTGGGCTGTAGCTTCAATTCAACATGGACAATGGACTTAAACTCTCTCTCAATTACCTCCCAGAAGGGGCTAATTTTGGGGCACATGACCCAGACATGTGAAAGAGATCTCTCGGAGAGACTGCAGTCCCAAGATCAATCAGAAATAGAGGAGTTAATTCTATGGAGGAACACCGGAGTTCTATACCACCTGGTGAGCAGTTTAAACAAGTTCTCATGAATCCTAAGGCTGAGTTCACATATTTGGGCCTAATCCGGATCGGAGTGCCGTAACTGGATGCCAGTGCACTGCACCAGCATCCAGTCGCGGCTACCTGTATTTTGGACCAGAACCTGAGGTGGCCTCCGCGTCAAAATCCGGTTCAAAATACCCCATCTGAACCCAGCTTAACACACCTAGAAAAACGTTAGAAACACAACAGGTTATGTTTGACATCAGAGGTCGAGAATACCAGTTCCAATCACCTAACAATATGGTTTGGGAGAAGTGAGGATGACAGTGAACAGTTATATGTATGGGAAATAGTTTTATTTCTGGGGTTGTTACAGTCAGAGATTTTCTCAAACCAGTTGAGATCTCTTAGTGGAAGAGGGATAGAGAGGGAGAAGGATTTATAGGATAGTCAGAAGGACAGAGAGTGGAGGAAGGTCACTCTATGGCGTTCCCACTTGGACAAGAAGGACATCAGGGGAAGAGAATCCATGTCAGTTAGTGAGGAACAGATAGAGATGTGGAGGAGGTGGAGCAGGCAAACAAAGCAGCATTTCTAAAACAATATATTTAGGAAAAGTCTTGAAGTTGCATTAGCTACTAGTATAGATAGGATCCTTGAGATGGGAGAACCCCTTTAATGTCTGGAGTACTTCACACCAAACTTTAATCTCTTAAAATAGGTGCACGTTGTGCATTTTGTGAAATTCTCAGTTCTTCTTAACTATTTCCTTTCCAAACTTAGTGTCTAAACACATACCATCTCTAGCACACACCATAAACATTTTTTGCCATCATTTGTGGCAGATATTTTTTCATATTATGCTTTGTAATCTCCCTTCCTCTGGTAATGGAAAAACATAGTTACTATGATCTGGTGACCGATGACTCCAGTGACCCTAGCAAAAGTAATAACTTAGACCAAGTATGCAAAAACAGGTGGTATTATCAAACTAAATAAGCATCACACACTTGACACCCAACAAAACCGATACAATAAAAAACCTTTAATGTGAATATATATGTTGTAAAGACAATCTAGAGCTTCATTAGACAAGGGAATTACTGGCACAGTTCTGAAGGTCCGTGTTCTTGACAGGCCGTCACAGTCTCTGCAGTATGTAAATATTGGTAACAATTTCTATTGTTAAGACACAATAGTCATCATTTGCAGATTTATGGAACGATCTTCAATGACAAAAAACAAAATTCATACTTTAAATGTACTGTTAGCTTTTTTTGGTCACTGTGACTTCCTTCCAAACATCTATTTAACCCTTCTTTTTTTTTTTTTTTTTACTGTTATGTCATCATATTTCTTGATTATTTTTTCTTGATTTTATTTTTTCAATCAACATTACGAAAATCAACATAAAGTCATCTAAAAAAGTTCCAGGGAATCATCAACACCCAGATGGTAGTAATTTCCTGAAGAGGAGGCAAGTTGGTGATAAGGTCCTTCAATATCCTTCAATATCTCAAGAACATCCATCGAATCCGCTCCTACCTCACCCCTGAATCTACCAAGTTGCTCGTCCATGCCCTCATAATCTCCCGCTTAGACTACTGCAACACCCTTCTCCATGGACTCCCAGCAAACACCCTCGCCCCCCTCCAGTTCATCTTAAATTGCGCTGCCCGCTTAATTCACCTCACCCCCCGTTCTTCATCGGCTGCTCCCCTCTGCCACTCCCTCCACTGGCTACCTATAGCCCAGCGAATTGAGTTCAAGCTACTAACGTTAACATTCAAAGCCATCCACAACCTGTCCCCTCCATATATCTCTGACCTAATCTCCCACTACCTGCCCACACGCAACCTCAGATCCTCCAATGACCTCCTACTCCGCTCTGCCCTCATCCGCTCCTCACACAACCGCCTCCAAGATTTCTCGCGCGCATCCCCCATACTCTGGAACTCCTTACCAAGACACATAAGACTGACCCCCACAATCACAGGATTCAAGAAGGCCCTGAAGACTCCCCTATTCAGGAAGGCCTACAACCTCCAATAACACTATCACCGCACCACCATCTGTACAGTCTCCCCCTCTCCTTCTGTCTCTACCCCCTTCCCCCATAGACTGTAAGTCCTCACGGGCAGGGCCCTCTACCCCACCGTGCCAGTCGGTCACTGTTAGTATTATATCTACCTGTATATTCTGTGTACTGTATGTAACCCCCAAATGTAAAGCACCATGGAATTAATGGTGCTATATAAATAAACAATAATAATAATAATAATCATAATAATATCAAAATCCAAGGTTTGTTTGGCATATGCAAAATCTGGTGTTGACCATTTCTGCCTGCCTTGGTAGGTTTAACTGAGCATCACTGGAACAGGCCTCACAAACTCTTTAATGGGGTATTCCCATCTTGGATCCTATCTATACTGTCAGCTTAAGTAAATTAAAGACTTTTCCTAAATATATTGCTTTAGAAATGCTGCTTTGTTTGCCTGCTCTGTGAACTTATTCCTCCCTTTGTTTACACAGCATTTCCATAATCATGGACCTGTAGGACAAGTGACATCACTCACTGCTCTGCCGGCAGGACAATTAGTTCCGTTAATTGCAATGTGCTGATAAAGCCCTGTCTGGTAATCCCAAATATCTGGACATGACTATCCAAGAGGAAGGTAAGGAAGGAGATTTTGAAAAGTCAAAATTTAAAATCTGTAAACAATAGAAAATTTTACAAAATTTGTAACTGGCCTCTCAAAGTGTTAATAAACTCTTAAAAAAAAGAAAGTCAGGATTCGGAGGATATCTCTTATTTCTCTCATAGACCTTGCAGCTTCTTGCTTTTGAAGATGAATAGGTCATATGACTCGGAGATTATCTTTTTGTTCTGAAAATAGACATAGACCTTGATTCAGATGGCATCAAGCTTCCTGTACTTTGAAATCTACTTGTCTGGAGTAGCTGGTGGATTGTTGAAGGTGGAATCTAGAAAAAGAGAACATCAGGCATTTTCCTTTATTTGAGGTTTCTCCCAGAACTGATTGTTACTTACATGACCTAGTTACAGTGCCATATTATGGCCGACAGTCACATCTTTTTGTTAGGCAACCTGATGTTGTCTTTCTTCTTGCCCTGACTCCAGGTCTTCACTATAGCTAGGTTTGGTCAGGTTGTAGCTCGGCAGCTTTGACTACAACTTAATGCTGGATTAGACAATCAATACCTGACCTTAAGATGATGTCAGGCCTGGTGGTCTGTTTAAAGGGCAATCTTTCTGCCATGTCTGGCCTTGGGTTTGAGGTTTATTCCTGTCGTGGTTCCTCTGGTGGTCTGACAGTTCCCTGGGTTATGGCGTCATTGCTAAGCTCCTGAGTGTGCACCAGTTGTAAGATACACAAGCAATGTTAAAATCATTAGCGGTAGTGATCGTAGTGTATAATATATTGATGTAAGATTATTTGATTTATTTGATTCCGGAATTTTCTATTAATGTCTTATTTTATCCAGATTACTTTTGATCATCAAAGAGCAATACTTCTCTAGAGAGTGCCCTTCTCTCAATTGTCACAACGCAATGTAACTGAAGAAGTTAGGCTGTAGCCACAAGGTTATGGACTGGATATAGGGGTCACAGTCCTCAGCTACCTGGGAATCTCATCCAATGGCTTCTTAGTGGTCTTGGCGGTATATCTGATATACAATACCATTTCCTTACCAGTAACCACTGAGACCAGTCATGGGAGCCATATTCTGCTTATTGCAAGGTTGCCAGGTATGACCCATTATTACTCCTACACTGATATTCTATCAGGCCATCCATAGGGTAAATATCAGTGGTGCTCCAAGAATAACAGGCATACTCACTGACCTGAGAGGTCTGTTGTACAGTTCCAACTCTCTTTCCCTCCCATTCCGAAACTCACTGGGATGTAAGTGAATAGGCTTCCATGATTCCCAGTAGTTACTGATGAAGAAATGGTGATCAGATATACCGCCGAGGCATCTGAGAAGCCATTGGATAAGATTCAGAGTTTGGTTTCTGACTCGAGTCGTCATTCCAGTCAGTCTATAAGGAGAGACTAAATAAATAATTATTGAATAATATATCTTGTTGTGCCGCTATAAGGAGAACCTTTCACCACCTCCACCAAGCCAAGTTTTTTGCTTCCACGGATTCTGGCACTGATAGATTTTTTTTTTCTCCAACCCTAAGAAGTCAATGCAGTTAATTAAGATGTCTAATATGCCAATTAGTAAGAAGAAAGAAGTCCAATAACTAAAAGCTTGAGTTAAGTTCCTGTGTGAACATCACCTGACAATGACAGATTTACAATAAAAAAAAACAATGGACTTCCCTTTAAACCATATCTCAAATTATAAAACTATTCCTAAATGAATAGTGCAGGTGGATATAAGAAACTTTGTAATATTTCCGATTTAAGAAATAGGTTTCCTTCTCCATTTGTCAAGCTGAGTTACTTTTAACTTAGTAGACATGAGCGAATTGAAGCTGATGAAGTGAAATTCAGGAAATATTATATTCGCATTGAATCCGGATTTCCTCACGCTTGGTGGTAACTAAAGATGAGCGAGTAGTATTCGATCGAGTAGGTATTCGATCGAATACTACAGTATTCGAAATACTCGAGTAGCACTCGCTATTCGAATGGAAAAATTTGATGCAGAACCAGCGTTGATTGGCCGAATGCTATACAGTCGGCCAATCAATGCTGGTTCTTCTCCTACCTTTAGAAGTCTTCTCTTTGACTGTAAGCGGCCATTTTCTTGTAGTGCGGGCATGCACAGTCGGTTCTGCCCAGGCCCGATGCCTGGCAGAGTGAATTCAGAGCCGGAAGACGCCGCGGGGACGCTGCACAGAGAAGACTTCTTGGAGAATCCAGCTTGACCCTCACTCGTGGACTTGGTAAGTTCAATTTGATCGAATGTTGCCTACCCCCGATACGAGCATTTTTCCCCCATAGAGTATAATAGGATTCGATATTCGATTCGAGTAGTCGAATATTGAGGGAGTACTCGAAACGAATATCGAATATCGAGTATTTAACTACTTGCTCATCTCTAGTGGTAACGAATTATATATTTTTTTAAAGGGCTACTGCACATTAGGACATGGGGCAAGGAACTCTGGGAATGCAGGATCACTCACAATGTCATGTGTGTAGGCAATCAGCAGCCAGCCAGCAATGTGATGTCACAGCCCTTTGAAGGTAAGTTGACACAGGGTTTTTTGGTCAGGATTTTGAGGACGTAATCAGCTCAAAATCCTGACCTAAAACACGGCTTCCGTTGAAATCAATGGGAGCCGCTCGGGAGCTTTTTCCGGGAGCCGGGATGTGCCGTCTCCCGGAAAAAGATGCAAGGTGCTCATTCTTCAGGCCATTTCGCCTTGTGATTCGGCCTGAAGACACTTCCTCCTCCCATTCATTGGGCCTAAGCTGGAGCAGAGTGAGCGGCTGGATGTCAGTGCAGTGCACCGGCTTTCAGTTGTGACTATCCAGCTATTGGATGGACTTTCCAATCCAAAAAACCCCGTGTGAACTTACCCTGCACCCTGCACCACCTTCGGCATTAGGATCGGTTGTTAGCTGTAACTAACAGCTAACACCCTGCTACATAACCCCAAGTTGGACTAAAGCTCAGATTGGGGGTTTTAACTCCTTGGATGATGCGATCAAACGTGATCGCAGCATCCAAGGGGTTTCACCATGCTACATGTCCCACTTGGTACCCCCCGCGGAGCTAGTAGCCCCTAGTACCTGGTTGATCCTGCCCAGAAGTGAGGAAGTCAACCTATGTGTCTGCATGTGTATTGCAGTCTATAGTGCTGAGCCAGTGATCAGGGTATCGCTGGTTCAGGTCCCCTAGTGGGACATCACTATCAACCACTACAAGGCAAAGTGTTCTACACCACTATAAGTGTCTGTGAAGCCAGGAAATAGCTGTTTTTAATGCGATTCAATGCAAATTAATTCAGATTGAATCGAACCATGCCAAAAAATTCGGCAAAGCTGTCGAATATAATTTTTGATTGATTTGCTCATCTCTACTTATTAGTCTATGGAGAGGGAAGAGGGAGGGGAAAATTGTTAGAAAAAACATAAAGATAACTGTGACCGCCACACTCTGCTACTCTATGATAGGGGGAACTATTCTGTAGCTGGTGTGTTCCAAGATAAGACTCTGACTGCACAGAATGATGCACTAACAACAATTAACAAACTCCCCTTTCCCTCTCCATAGAGTTCTGTGTGAGGGGTAAATAGGGTCATAATGTTAACAGTATGAGTTAATTTAAGGAGGAGTATTATAATAGTCACATGTAATATTCATTTATATAAAAAAGTTCTTTTGTAATTGGAGATTTTTTGTAAATGAATAGTCCAGATTAATCTAAGAAATTTTGAATATATATATATATATATATATATATATATATATATATATAATACCGTATATACTCGAGTATAAGCCGACCCGAATATAAGCCCACCCCCCTAATTTTACCACAAAAAACTAGGAAAACCTATTGACTCGAGTATAAGCCTAGGGGGGAAATGCAGCAGGTACTGGAGAATTTCCAAAAATTAAAATGGTCGGAGTTTTTGGGGGCAGTAGTTGCTGGGGAAGGGGAGGGGGTGTTTTGGTTCTCTGTCTGCCCCTTCCCTGAGCTTGAGGACTGGGTTTTTTCCCCCACTTGTCATTCAGTCTGGCTGAATATAGGGGATCTGCAGTGCTCCTATTAACCCCTTCCCGACGGAAAAGGAGCACTGCAGATCCCCTATATTCAGTAGTCTGGGCACTGTCAGACACAGGGATACCTAATGTGTATGTGTCTCACAGTCATTTTCTATTTCTGTATGTATTCTAGGGAAAGGAGGGATTTACAACCTTTACTTATTTTATTTTTTATATTTTTTAAAGCTTCTTTTTTTTCCACTATTTCCACCCCCCCCCCTAAAAAAAAAAAATAAAAAAAATAACATTTTTATTTTTTGTTGACTCGAGTATAAGCAGAGGGGGGCTTTTTCAGCACAAAAACTGTGCTGAAAAACTAGGCTTATACTCGAGTATATACAGTATATATTACCAAAGGAAAAGTTTCTTTCTCCTGTTGTCTGTCCTTTTCTGCTTGCTAAACTACTCAATCCACTGCCTAGGCCCTTAAGAAAGACAGACTGCAGACTGCAGATTATAGAAGTCTATGGAGAGAGAAGGTAGAGGAGTGAATAGGAAGCAGAAAGATACAAATGTCCTAGAGAAGATAACCATAAGAAATCTGTCTCACCAGAACTTTTTACACATCTTACTGCTCAATTGTACTAGAACCTTCTGGAAAACATCTAGAAAGGAATCTGTTATTTGAGGCAGCATGTCTGTGCTTATTTCTTCCTATTATACTCTGAGGTCTTCTCAGACTATTGGTCATGGTGCAATGTCAGGCCACTGGTGGATGAAACTGAATAAGGTTGCAGTAAGTGAAGTCACAGCTGATATTCCAATCTCCACCCCTCACCTCGACTTCAGATGGATGTAAGCCAGTTTTCATCTTATAAAGCCTTAGCTTGAGAGCAGAAGGAGGGAGATTCCTATTCGGAAATCCCACAAGTATACGCAGTCGGCTTTATCCACAATGAAGTTTCAGATAGCGTTATGGATTTTCATTACGGGAATCAACTTTCCATTAAATAAAGGTAAATCAGAACTTTTTCTATCGATACAACACACGCGGTTTTGTCTAATCTTTCACGTTCATTGCTAATGTCAATGTTTACATTTTATGGCTAATTAACCCTTCATCATTAATCTTAATTATGAGTCTAAGTTTGCATAAAGCTTAACAATATCATCAATTATAAATATTTTTCACTTTTTAGAATGTTTAACACAAAACTCGTCAGGATGTTCAAAAATCTACCAAAATCTTACTTTTATGGGATGGTGTCATGGTCTGCTTTCCATATGTAGTGTTTACAGAGAGTGGGGTCATTACCTACCTAATATATTCAGCGCTAGTTTTAGGCTATGAAATATAGTTTATGCAAATATCATAAAGAAGCTTTTAAATCTCTAAAAAATACAAAAAATTTTTTAAGTTTTTAGATGAATATGTTGCATCATGACATTACTGTACGTTACCCCCTATGTACAAGATCAGCTATCTCTGGAGTTCCCATCTGTACGTTACCCCCTATCTCTGGAGTTCCTATCTGTACGTTACCCCCTATGTACAAGATCAACTATCTCTGGAGTTCCCATCGAAATCGATCAGCTATTCCTTTAACAACTGGGGGACAAAATACCAGTTATCGTGACCAGTGGTGAGACCCCCACCATTCAGCCAGTTACTCGCTGTCCCGTGGATAGAGTGTAGCTTACTGTGATTGGTCAACCCCTTTAAGAAATAGTATGAAGAACATTTTTGAAGTTTCACCATAGAAAACCCTATGTCTCCAGCAGTCCCATTGAAATTAATAGAGTGGTATTCGTTATCCAACTAGTTGTTCCAATCAAAACCAGCAAAACAAGCCCTTTTTTGTAATCGGAGATGGTGCCAGTGGTAAAACCTCCAATGACTATCAAGATACCCGTGGATAGGGGGTAACTTGCCTCGACTGGGTAACCCTTTTAAATATACCAAGTAAATGGAAGTCATATATGAGTACCAAATATCTGGCCTTACTCTATGAAGGTGTTTTGACGTTCATGGCCTTTCGATTCAGTGCCGGCAATCTTCCGCTCCAACTACTAGCCGTAATACCCATCATGGTTTATATCAGGTATATACTGTAATATAGTACGTCAGGCACAAGGGAATATTTGGACAAAAGCTTCCAAACCTTTCACTGTACATTTTGTATTAATCATACACAACAATGGTTAAAGCTTTACAAAGTTTTCTATCCATTGTTCAATGGCAAATGAACCCTGTCATGTTCCTAAGAACCGGCATGGTCAATGGAACCATTTATTCAGGATTATGTCTGATTTACAAAACTTACACAAGTAAGCACCCAGATCATTTTTTTGTCATCCTTCCGATTTTATTCTCTATTTTCTTTTCTATTTTATAGAATTTTATTTTCAATCTAAATTTTAAATAAAATACAAAATTTATTTCTAAGGAGATTTTTTCTGATGTTCTTCTTACCAAATCAAAAATCTAAAGTCTCCAAAATTGAACCAACTGACAGCAGTAGAAACCAAAAAGAATTCCAAGGCCCATTACATTTTAAACCTTCCTATTGAAGTGGTAATAGGAGGGCTTTTTTTGCAGGATGAGATGTAGTTGTATTGGTTCCATTTTCGGGTGCTTATGATGTTACGACTAATGTTTTATCTCTGATTCTGAACTGGGTAGTATAAAAGACTGACCTGTCCTGTATAGGGGACGACTACCCAAATGTACTGTATATTTTCACCCCTGGTCAGGAACCTGCTAAGCCTATTCTTTCCATGTTTGCTGTTATTACTAAGGTCATACATTTTATTAAAATTATTATTTATTGTATTGAATAGATGTCATACTTGTTTTTTACCATAATTCATTGATATAGAGATCTATTGTAGAAATATGTCATCTAGATACCTAGCTCACTGCCAAACAAGAAGACTAAATCTTACATTAAGTGCCCTTATCTTTTCTACCATCAGTTGGTCTTTCAGCCAGAATTCTGCCCAGATGTTGATATTAATGTCCATCTCCATCTTCACTCGTCATCTACTTCAGTACACCCAACGTTAAGCCCTATTGTTCCTGACCATATATTGTGACTATCCAAATTCCATCGCATTAGATATTACACGACTTGGTGAACAAACTACATAAGATTAGAGATGAGCGAGTAGTGTACGATCGAGTAGGTGTTCGATCGAATACTACGGTATTCGAAATACTCATACTTGATCGAACACTACTAGCTGTTCGAAGTTTAAAGTTCGATGCAGAACCAGCGTTGATAGGCAGAATGCTATATATTCTGCCAATCAACGCTGGTTCTTCTCTTACCTTTCCAAAGTCTTCTCCGTGCTGCGTCCCCGCGTCTTCTTCCGGGTAGAATTCACTCTGCCTAGGCATCCGGCCTAGGCAGAGCCGACTGCCCATGCATGGGCATGCCCTCGCATGCGCAGTCGGCTCTGCCTAGGCCCCGATGCCTAGGCAGAGTAAAATCCAGCTGGAAGATGACGTGGGGGCGCTGCGCCGGGAGAAGACTTCAAGGGGAATCCAGCCCGACCGTCACTCGTGGACTTGGTAAGTATAATTTTATCGGATTTTGCGTACCCCTGAAACGAGCATTTCCCCCCATAGACTATAATGGGGTTCGAAATCCGTTCGAACAGCCGAACAGTGTGCGGCTGTTCGAATCGGATTTCAAACCTCGGACATTTTAGTGTTCGTTCATCTCTACATAAGATAAATCGTTGAACAATTATGTAAGTGAGAGATGAGTTAGCCACAAAGCCGATACAGATAGATGACATACTAGTTTTAAACTTCTTGTAAAATTTTGACTTAGACTAAGGCCCCACATGGCATCAAAAAATTAGCTGCGAAGAAAACATGGCAGCAATGCATCGTGGTTCTTCCCACAGCGCTTTAGATAGTAATTTCGCCAAGGTTTCCTTTGTGGACTTTCTGTTTCCACTATGCTGAAACCACCGGCATTTCCGTAGGTATGATTGAGATGTGCGATTTCCAAAACGGCGCCGGTTTTGGAAATCATGCGTGACTGCAACATGATTTTTACTGCAAAGTGGACATCCACTTCGCTTTGACTGTTATACACCATGATTGGTGTTTCTGCTACGTAGGGACTCAGCCTTAATCTAGTATTACTTTATGTTGAAGTTATCTTATTCTTATTGCATTCTTCCTGCAAATCAAACATCTTTACAATTCATTTTTACAGCCGTAAAGCGACACTGCTACCAATCAGAATTATATACGAAGGGAGAAAATATCCCAAAAATCAGAAGACAGAGAAGTCTACTTAGATACGGAGAAGGTAATGAAATAGAAAATGTTACAGTAATCTACCAAGTCTGTATTATAGGAAAATACTATATGTGAATACATTTTCTACCAACCACTACTAAGTCAACATAAAAAGCACAAAAACAATAAAAAATTTAGCTCTGTTCACAATGGCTTCAGCTATTTCTGTTACTCTGCTCTGTCTTAACAAAAATAACTGAAGTGTTAGACGTCTACATCAATGTCTGATAGACTCCACTGACTATAAGGGGGTCTATTAGGTATCTGTCATTGTGCCAGGCAATTGACCAGAAAACGTAGCACAGCAGGCCATGTTATATGCTTAGACATGTTCAATAGAATCTGAAACATGGATTCCTAAAGGAACCTCCAACACCTCTATGACGTGAACTTAGGTCTATTCTGTCTATGGGAACATGGACAAGGCTATGAATTGATTGCTGCAAAAAAAATATATTATAGAACTTCAGAAAACTTCAGAATTCCAAAAAATTCTAAAAATATCATGTCAAAAAAATCATTACAGAAATGTACTATTTACTAAGAAATAAATTACATATAAATTTTTACACAGCTTTAAAACCCAGACAAAATGGAGTCTGCAGCACTTGGGGAAACTTCCACTACAGGACGTTTGATGGAGAGATCTTTCGTTTTCCTGGGATATGCAACTATCTTTTTGCATCACACTGTGGGAAACACAATGAAGACTTCAATATTCAGATTGAACGGTCATGGGCTTATGGACGGCCATCCGTCCGCCAATTATCTGTAAAGCTAAATGATCTGCTCATAGAAGTCATTGACCGAAAGCCTACAATTCATGGGGAAATGTGAGCACTACTTTTATTTATTATACAACTCTACACAACTGTACTTCTGTTCAATTCTACAAGTTCTTCCTTTTCTGTTATTTTGACTTACAGTACAGTATAGGTTAAAGGGATCCTATCATTCAATCACATTTTTTGATCAGTAAACACATAGGAATAACCTTAAGAAAGGCTATTCTTCTCCTACCTTTCATTGTCTTCTCCACGCCGCCATTCCGTAGGAATCCCAGTTTTTGTTGGTATGTAAATGAGTTCTCTTGCAGCACTGGGGGTGTCTCCAATGCTGCCAGAGAACTCTCCAACGCTGCCTTCATCTTATTCTGGAACAAGGTCTTCACCGCGTCTTCTTCCAGTGGTGGCTTCTAACTTCATGGGACTCGGGCCTAGGGCAAATCCGACTGCGCATGCCCACCGGCTATGAGAAAATGGCCACTTACAATACTGTGTAAGCGGCCAATTTTCTTGTGGGTGCGAGCATGCGCAGTTGGCTTTGCCCTAGGCCCGAGGCCTAGACGTTATACTGGAAGAAGAAGCGGTGAAGACCTTGTTTCAGAAGAAGATGGAGGCGGCTCTGGAGAGTTCTCTGGCAGCATTGGGGATGCCCCCAGTGCTGTTTGAGCGCTTGGACCCACCCCCAGTGCTGCGAGAGAACTCATTTACATACTGACAAAAAACGGGATTCCTACTGAACAGCGGCCCGGAGAAGACAACGAAAGGTAGGAGAAGAATAGCCTTTCTTAAGGCTATTCTGACATGTTAATGATGAAAAAATGTGATTGAATGATAGGATCCCTTTAAGCTTAATCTTTTCTTCTTGCCACTCTTCCATTGCCGGATTTGTGGAGTGAACAACTTATAGTTATCCCATGGACAGCTCCTCCAGAGTGACCATGGTCCTCTCAGCTGCCTCTGTAACCGATGCTCTCCTTGCTCGATCTATTAGTTTAGGTGGACAGCCATGTCTTGGTAGGTTTTCAGTTGTGGGATACTTTTTCTATTTTTGTATGATGGATTGAACAGTGCTCCTTGAGATACTTAAAGCTTGGAATATGTTTTTGTAACCTAACCCTGTTTTAAACTTCACAACTTTATCTCTGACCTGTTTGGTGAGTTCCTTGGTCTTCATGATGCTGTTTGTACACTACTGTTCTCAAAGAAATCACTTTCAGGCTTTCAGAGAACAGATGGATTTATACTGAAACTAAATTGTACACAGCTGAACTCTATTAACTAATTAAGTTACTTATCAAGCCAATTGACGCACTGGAGTACGGGGGCTGAATACTACATATGGGATGGGGTAAAATTATCAATCTCTCTATCTTCCAATCAGATTTTTACCCTGTGACACCTAAGTCAGTTTTGGTCCAAGATAGGTCGGGTTCACATTAGCACCCGATCTCCGCTTTCGGGTTTCCATTTTCTGCTGAGAGAAACTGAACAGGAGACCGAAACCCAGCAGTCAGTTCTCAAACTCATTCACTTGAAAGTCCTGCATGTCCAACTTTGTGTCTGGTTAAAATAACCGGTTTCGCCGCGGAGAGGCAGAAGACACTCACGGGCGGTCACTTTGAAAACCCATTCAAGTGAATGGTTTTAAAAACTGATCGCTGGGTTTCCGTCTCCTGTCCAATTTCTCTCAGCAGAACATGGAAACCCGAAAGTGGAGACTGGGAGCAGGTGTGAACCCGCACATAATGGTATATTTTTGCGAATTTTTGTCAGCAGATCAGAACATATATTAACCGGCGTCCTAAATTTATGTTTTCATATTACAGCATACAACTCCCTTACAGTAATAACGCCATCCGAATCAACAACATTAATAATGTGTTCCAGATCAGCGTAAAATTTTCGTTAGAACTTACTTGGGAAGAAAGTGACATTATCCATGTAAGTATACCGGGCAATCTACGCATGAAATATATTTATGGCATATACAAAGCATCCTTCTATCTGCACAACTCAACACTTACAGAATGCAAGTCATATCATGTTCTGAAATAGTAATTCCCCATGTCCGCACTGTAGTATTGATTTATGTAAAGTTTGATTAAAATTTAGGAACATCAAATATCATACTCAGGTTCTAGCAGCATTAACTATGTGTTGTAAGGAGGATTTGGGAAAGGTGCGGAGGGAGGAGTCCGAGACGTGAGCAGGAAGAAAGCCGGCATGCAAGGAAGGGTGACTTGAAATACCTTTTGTATGAGCCATAATGTAGTAAGCTTGCATATATATTGTCTAGCATCAGTCTTTTGTTACAGTTGACCCTTAACAAGAAGTACATGGGAGAAGCGTGTGGTCTTTGTGGGAATTACAATGGAAATGCTACTGATGATCTTGTCCACCATGGTAAGTACACAGCCTTTACAGATGTTTTGGCTAGTATACAGTACAGACCAAAAGTTTGGACATACCTTCTCATTCTGCGATTTCTGAGGCTGGTGACTCGGATGAACTTATCCTCCGCAGCAGAGGTGACTCTTGGTCTTCCTTTCCTGGGGCGATCCTCATGTGAGACAGTTTCTTTGTAGCGCTTGATGGTTTTTGCAACTGCACTTGGGGACACTTTCAAAGTTTTCCTAATTTTTGGACTGACTGACCTTCATTTCTTAAAGTAATGATGGCCACTCATTTTTCTTTACTTAGCTGCTTTTTTCTTGCCATAATACAAACAGTCTATTCAGTAGGACTATCAGCTGTGTATCCACCTGACTTCTGCACAACACAACTGATGGTCCTAACCCCATTTATAAGGCAAGAAATCCCACTTAACAAACCTGACAGGGCACACCTGTGAAGTGAAAACCATTTCAGGTGACTACCTCCTGAAGCTTATCAAGAGAATGCCAAGAGTGTGCAAAGCAGTAATCAAAGCAAAAGGTGGCTACTTTGAAGAACCGAGAATATAAGACAGATTTTCAGTTGTTTCACACTTTTTTGTTAAGTATATAATCCCACATGTGTTACTTCATAGTTTTGATGCCTTCAGTGTGAATCTACTATTGTCATAGTCATGAAAATACAGAAAACTCTGTGAATGAGAAGATGTGTCCAAACTTTTGGTCTGTACTGTACACATCCAGTACCATTGTAACAGTGGGCACCATAGCACAATAGATGACATTGGCTACACAATTTATAAGAGTCTTTTTTTTTTTTTACAGGAAAAGTGGTTGACCCATTGATGTATGGAATGCTACAAAAACTGAGGAAACCAGAACAAAACTGTGAAGATCCCAAGCCACAAGCGACGAAAGACTGTTATATTTATGTAAGAGAATATGTAGATTTTGAGACTGGAGTCTAAGATCGGTCCACAGCAGTTTCCATTGTGGTCCGATCTCATATGTAGCAGTGCTGACACAGCTCTGCCACACCGGAGAAGTAGCAGAGCTCTGCACACACACCAGAGATGTATCAGCACTGAGTGTGCAGCAAGGTTCAGCGCACACTCAGCTCTGCTACATCTCTGATGCAGCAGAGCTGAGTGATCAACAGGGTTCAGTGCACACTCAGTTCTGCTACTCAGCTGGCCGTGCGCTTTTCTGAATCTCCGGTGTAGCCGAGCTGAGTGCACGGCCAAGCTGAGCTTCATCTCCGTAGTAGCAGTGCTGGCCGTGTGCTGAGCTTGGCTGCATCTCCGGTGTAGCTGAGCTGAGCGCACGGCCAGCTCTGATTCATCTCCGGTGTAGCCAAGGTGACCACACGGCCAGCTCTGCTACATCTCAGCATAGGAATACAGAGTACAGCATTCGGCCAATCAACACTGGTTCTGCCGGAGGAGGCGGAGTCTAAGATCGGTCCACAGCAGTCTCCATTCTGGTACGATCTTAGACTCTGCCTCCTCATAGACGAGCCTCTGGCAGAAACAGCGTTGATTGGCCGCATGCTGTACTCTGTATGGCATTCGGCCAATCAACGCTGGTCAATGCATTCCTATGTGAAAGAGTCAGCTCCCGCATATCGCAAGCTGACAGGGATCCTGACGTAATACAGTGACTTGGGCATGCTAGATGCCCCCAGGCATGCTTCTCCTGCTGTCCCAGTTACATTCCAGGGTGTTGGCATCATTTCCTGAGGTATCATAGTGGACCTGGTTGGGGACTCTCCTGAGTCGAACAATGAGATCCCCTGAAATGAGCATTTTTTTCCCCATAGACTATAATGGGGTTCGATATTCGTTCAAATAGTCGAATATTGAGGGGCTATTTGAAATGAATATCGAATATTTTACTGTTCACTCATCTCTACTAAAGTGTATTTTCACCATATTTTGGGGGAAAAAACAGATTTTGATGCAGTTTATTAAACCAGTCATAAGTGGATCCAGCAGAAGTCCCTCCTTTATATTTCCCTTTCGCTTTGAATCCAGTTGTGGCTTTGGCTCAAAAATTTGCTAAATTGCCACAAATTGGATGACATTTTTCCAAAAAGGGTTGTGGCTAAAATGACCCAAAATAGGTTGCAATATCTGAGAGCAGAATGTAAGAAGTATATTGGAGGATCTCTAGGATTTCCATTAGGTTGGATTCAAAAACAGCTTTATTGGGGAAAAAACATGGTTTATGATGCAGATTTTTTAGCGAAGACAGAGATTAACTCAATTCCTAAAGGAATGGGAAATCTATAGGGAGGGATTAGGCTTCTTCTTTATGTTTGCTCCACTACTGAATTTGCCTCAAGGGGATTTTCGATCAAACCCCATTTGGGTCCAAAACACATTTCAATAGACTATACTTTTTACCTGATCTGTGCACCAATGGATTTCCAAAGTAGCCTTGGTAAGTGCTAAGTGGAAACTTTCCATTTCTCAAACTGAATTTGTAATATTCTGTATTTTTCAATGATAGAGAGCTCTGTGTCTGAAACACTTAAGAAGTTATAAATGGGCGAAGTGCAACAAATTGGTGGACCCAGAGCCGTATGTGGAGGCGTATATGCTGGATATGTGCCTCTGTAACGCCACAAGGTACAGGTCTTTCTGCCTGTGTAGCACCATCACTGAATACTCCCGCCAGTGCGCATTAGCTGGAGGGAGACCGCCCGATTGGAAAAGCCCAAATCTATGCTGTGAGTATTAATCATATACTTCACAGTTACCACTAAGGCCTGGTTGACATCTGTTTTGGGTTTCCATTTGGGGAGTCTACTTGGGGACCCCTCGATCGGAAACCTTTATGCATAAAAAAAAGTAGTTACCTGGGAAACCCGCGGACCTCATAGACTATAATGGGGTTTGTGTGGTTTCCGCATGAAACATGTGGAGAGAAAAGACCTGCAAGCAGCACTTTTCTGTGTGGAAACCAAACGGAAACCACACGGACCCCATTATAGTCTATGGAGTCCATGGGTTTCCTTCAGTAGCCAATTTTTTTATAAGGATAGGTTTCTGTTTGGAGACCCAAACGTAGATATGAGCCGGGCCTAAACCTGCATTGGCTTCAGGATATAATAGGAATTTAGTGATTTCCCAAAGACTATAGTATTCTTCTGTTTTTGCCTCACTTTTACTGTGTGTATTGTTCATTTTGGGTATTTTTTTTTACTAAGTTTTACACATCGTAATTTACTAGCCCTTAATTTAGCGTTAATTGTTTTGATTTTGTTAAGCAGAACGTGAACAAAATTCAATTCTACAATAGATTCTGTGGTTTACGTAAATTCCATTTTAGTTTTTTTGTAGACATTGTAATGTTTTAGTATACACTATATGTGCCGTTTTTATGCTTTATAGCTTTAATAATACATTCTAAATAATAATTGTGCTTATCTAAAATCCTAAATGTAAAACTTACGTCAACGGTCATTAAAGGGATCCTATCATTCAGAAGCAATTTTTTGTCTCTAACACGTAGGAATAGCCTTAAGAAAGGCTATTCTTCTCCTACCTTTAGATGTCTTCTCCACGCCGCCATTCCGTAGAAATCCCGGTTTTTGCCGGTATGCAAATGAGTTCTCTCGCAGCACTGGGGGTGGGCCCCAGCACTCAAACACCACTGGGGGCATCTCCAATGCTGCCAGAGAACTCTTCAGCACCGCCTCCATCTTCTTGAGGAACATCATCTTCCTGTGTCTTCCTCCGGCGCAGGCTTTGAAACTTGTAGGCCTCGGGCAGAGCCTACTGCGCATGGCTGCGACCACAAGAAAAATGGCCGCTTACACAGTAAGTAAGTGGCCATTTTCTTGTGGCCTGTGGCCCTTTAAAGTATAAACTGTAATATATTTGGTTCACATGCTCAATATTTGGGATTCACCTCATGGCCAGGTCTTACAACCTCTGCAATACCAACTTTACTCCACTTAAAAAAGTGATCCAGACATTGCTTAAATCCTATGACAATCCAATAATTTCATGTTGTAGTTGAAAGAGCCTACTATAGGCGTACATTGTACCTAGAATACTACCGTATAAGTTCCGTTTAAGATGCTTCCAAATATTTATCGCCAATTTACCAGAACAGTCTTTTCCAAATACACCCAGACTGGCGTATGTGTTGTTAACTTGGAAGCAATGATTGGGAGACATTGGCTTACCTAATATCTATCAATATTATAGAGCCATACAACTTAGACATTGACTGGATCTTACACAACCAATGCAAGATGAGCAATTACATTACATTGGCTCCTGTAGGCCTCATATGGATCTTCTGGGACATCTGAACCTGGGAAGACTAAGATATTATCTCTTGATCCCCTGTTAGTAGTCTCATGAGACACGAAGATAGAGTTGTGGCACACCCTATCTCCTTTTCCCTGAGTTTACTCCTAGAGATAGTCTGGAGTCGGATGCTGGTCTCTTGGATCTCTGGGAGAGGTTTTGTGAAATGGATGATGACCAAATGACCCAGCCACAAATATCTTCAGTATTACCTGAAGTCAAACTTACAGTAATTTCCTCCACACCAAACACTTACTTGCTTTAATGTGTTCTCTGAACAAGAACAATACCTAATGTTTGCTAAAGCATAAATCTTCCATCTCCATCTCCAGGCTTTTAACCCATTGTATTACTCCTTCTAAGTCAAGCAAGCCAGCATTTTTATTCTCATGAGAATTGGAACAAATTTTGAAATTTTGAGACATGTTAATGGATTCTCCAATGTGTTAGGTTGAAAGAAAACCACTACAAATCAATATCATTGTGGTACAGATAACTTGATGAGTTTCGCATACTAATACAGTATATATTAGAGATGCCCCATTCAGAAAGGTTTCACATTTGGTGGCAATGTCCAGCTATCAAGAAACTCTGGAAAGCTATTCAACAGATGATATGTAATATAATAGACCCCAACACTTATAGCTGAAATCATCAGATTCTTACAAACCTTCGGTAAGGGAATTGCTAGAAGAGAAATTCCCCAGTAGCTGCTGGTGAAACCTTGGAGGAAGGGCACAGAAAGACAGTGAGCTCTAAGCTAAACCCTCCCCTGTCCCTGCCTACTTACCTCACTGCCCTAGGCGACAGTGGACAACTGGGCGACAGTCCATACTTAGATATAAGTGATGACTCAGAACATAGACAAGACGAACAGCACAAAAGGAAGGTCAGCTAGCCAAGGGGTCAATACCAATTGAGCAGTATAGAATCAAAATCCGAGAGACTAGTCAAAAGTAAAGCCAGAGGTCAGGAATATATAGAGATAACAACAGCAAAGAGTAAATAGCCAAAATGCACAAGGCAATAGCAAGTGCCAAGGTGAATGTTAACAAACAATAAATAGAAAGGAAGAACCCGCCCCAGACTTGATAGGAAGATAGGCTTTAAATCATACAGGTAAGGCTAAGATTAACTATTAAAGGAACAGAAGAAAACCAAGGTGAAGGAGATGGGTGTGGTGGATAATCAGTTAGGTGAGGGAATAGGACAGTGATAAGATGGAGCAAGAAAAACCTAGAGCAAGGAATTATAACTGAACATGCCTCATGCACTGCAGCGTGCGAGTGGAGGGTGGCGCAGAGACATGAGCAGACAAAAATGTTACACCTTCTGCGACAAACCTGATTGTGTCCTTTTGTCCTTCATCCCTCTTTACTGGTACCAGACAGCTATGACATACACAATCAAAGACAACATGTGAATAACTTCTAAACTGGTCCAACAGATCACAACAGATCCTACCTAAAAATCTGGTCCTCTTGATTGACTAGGTTATAGATCCTGTGCTGTAATGGTACCTTCAATATAATCTTTTTTTTTCTTTTACTCCTTTAGATGAATCCTGTCCAGCTAACTTAATCTACAAAGAATGCAATCCACCATGCACACCTACCTGTTCTAATCCAGGGCAAGATTATTTTTGTGACGGACCTTGTGTGGCTGGGTGTGTCTGTCCTACAGGCAAGCTGAATGGTTCATTGTTTAATAGAAACTATAACAGTACTGAATCTCTGGGACCTGATGTCCTTAAGATAAAAGCACTTTCCTTGGAATAAAGTTTTATTAAGTGCTATAGATAATTTTAATTCTATAGAATTTTCTTATGGAAACTAACCCTAAAGCAAGCAGTCACAAGCAAATCTGTGATGCACATACCTGGTCATGTATGGCCAAGGGGACAGGCGAGGGGGCCACGTCTATAGATGTAACAATTGTTAATATCATGACATACAGTAGGTGCTCCGTGAAGGTGATGTAACTCAATATCCCATTACAATATCATTGTAGTAACCTGCTTTTCTGAGGACATAGCTCAGCAACCTGAATGCAGAACTCAAAAACTCGCTAATACAACCCAGAAATGTGATTTTAATGGCTGCCAAATCTGTTTATATACTCAATAGATAAAAGTAGCTTGAGACGTGAGTAGGTTGCCTTTTTTGTGACATATAGCCTTATTCGTTACTCGTTCACACAGGGGGTGGTGGGGCGGGTTTTGGCACCAAGAGTGACGCAGAGAAATAGAATTCTCCATCCTTGATGAAATATTGTATTGGACTTTTTGACAGCTAGTAATATACAGGGAACTTTAATGCTACTTGTGACCATTATGTGAACAGATTGCAATATATTGTTTAATGTATAGTTAAAATACCTTGCACCCCAATTTTTGATCTTTTTTTTTGTGCAATTCCTTCCTTGTTTCTCTAAAATGGCCACTAGCTTCTTAGCCTACTCTGTGCATACTACGGTTGGGCAGTCTGAGATATTCTCCTCTGTTCTGGGTTGGTCTATCTCATGGGCATGTCTTAAAGGGATCCTATCTTTCCAAGACATTTTTTGTGTAACCGAACATTTTTCTTGTGGCCACGAGCATGCGCAGTCGGCTTGCCAAAGGCCCGAGGCCTAGAAGTTAGAAGACACCGCCGAAAGAAGATGCGGTGAAGACCTCGTTCCAGAAGAAGATGGAGGTGGTGCTGGAGAGTTCTTTTGCAGCATTGGGGATGCCCACAGTGCTGTTTGAGAAGACAACGAAAGGTAGGAGAAGAATAGCTTATCTTAAGGCTATTCTGATGTATTAGTTAGAAAAAAATGTCTTTGAAAGATAGGATCCCTTTAACTTACAAAATCACAGTATCCACAGGGTACTTTAAGAAGCTGTGGACGATTTTCTCAGAAATGGAGGCTGCAAATCTGAGGAACTGCACCAAAATGATTAAAAAGTAGGACACTAAGTATTGTAGCGACTGCATGCATTATGCAATATCATGAAATTATTATTCTGAATGGAAGGTTCCTTTATCACAGAAATGTACAATAAATTTACTTTTGTAGCAGCAACTAGCAAGATTTTTATTATTTCTATTCCTAGAATTAGTGATGGATGATATAACACACCGGAGATGTATTCCTGTCGAAAAATGTTTTTGCACATATAACAATAAAATTTATCCACCTGGGTCAACTTATAATAGCACATGTAGAACATGGTAAGTGTCTTATTACCTGTATTACCGTATAACCTGAAATGTATACTATAGATATAACATTTACAATATTTAATTATTTTTATATTTTACTTTATTTGCTTTTATAAAGGAGAAGTGAGGCAAGGTGACGGTGTTGATTAATTTTACCGCACCTCCCCTTGGCCTCCACATATTATACTCTGGGGTCTGAAAATAAACGAACCTGTCAGTGGTTAAAATAAGTTAACCAAAAGTTTTGCTCCGGTATAATATATGTGAGGAACACTCCATCCTGTTCCAATCTCGCCCGAAGGATAGGCCATTCCAAGGTTGTCCCTGGAGATTACTTGTGGGAGGATAGGGAGACTCCCTCCCCTCAGGGACACAACCTACATTAAAGGGGTATTCCCACGTCGCATACTCACCAGTCTTCAGTGCTGTAAAATCTTCTTTCTTCCTGGTTTCTTGCGTCATTTGGTGGGCTGGGTTTCACATGCAACCTGCCGTTTAGCTCCGCCCCAAAATTAGTTTGGTGCTCCGCCCACCGCATAGCGTGATCCTATGGGGCGGCTGAAGGGCCTGTGATGTCATCAAAGGTCCTCAAACAACACTATATGCACAATATTGGACTATGAAGTACAGGCAGGAGCAACTCCATTCTGTGTTACATACAGAGACTGCCTGTCTCTGCCATAATGAACACAATTGAATTAGCTAGCCTGATTACTGGGAGAACAGAAGACAAGTTCAGAAATGAAAGCAGCTCCTCTCCCCTATCTGAGTGCAGTACCTAGGTCACATGGTGTAGATACAGGAATAGCTAGATACACAGGCTCGCTCCCGTGCACTTAGCCCCTCCTCCCTCCCCCCTGAGAGCAGCAGATACATCACTTAACTTTTGAGCAGATAAGTCAAGGGCTGTGTCAACAATGAATTGAATAAAGTAAGATAGTGAACAAACAAAGCAGTTTTGCTGAAGCAATGTATTTAGGAAAAGTCTTACATCCACATTAACAAGCAGTATAGATAGGATCCCTGTGATGGGACAACCCCTTTAACTGTATTTCAGTATTATTTTTGTATATCATATCGTTGTTATTTTTCAGTTTATGCTCCGGAGGTCACTGGAAGTGTCAAGAGGTCCCCTGCCCAAGTATATGTGCTGTGGAAGGTGGATCACATATCACCACATTTGATAAGTTTCAATATACATTTCATGGCAAATGTATATACGTGTTAACAAAGGTAACATTAACATGTAATTGTTCAGAAATTTATAATATGTGTGCCATTAGAATAGAACATTTTTGTTCTATTTGCAGTTTACATAATGCACACCAAAGTAATAGAAGTTACTGCAATTTGTGGATTGAAACTGTATACATAATCGAAAAAAGCTATAGCATTGGTAGAATTCAGATGTTACAGGAAGAATGCCAGCCAATGCCACAGTAATACTACCAAGTGTGTATGATACATAACCTTTGTTCTTATCCTTACAGCCTTGCAGAAGTAACACATTCTCAGTGAACATTGAGATGAAAAAATGTGCATATAGTGAAAGCGGCACATGTTTAACAAGGGTCTTCCTGTACCTGGATAAAGCATCCTATGTAAGAATATCTATAAGTATGTGTTATGCCATGCTAGGTGGAGCATTGAGTAATTTCATGTGGAATATAGTCAGATCAGCCTGTCACCTTCCTTACATCTACAGTAGAGGATAGGATAATGTGATTGTGCAAACATCTTCAAGCAGCTTCATTTTGAATGTTATGGGTGGGCAACCTATTTTAATTGCTACTCAGTATTATATTATATGTGATTTCATCAGTGTGAAGGATATCGTCTTCCCAAGCCACTTGGCACCTGCAATTACCCTTCTTATTTTCCACTCATGCCCTATGAGTGTGCCTGGCTTTATGGATTAATACGAAAAGAGCTTTATAAATGTTATATATTTATCAACCCGAGTGGATCAGTGCTAGCCACAAACATAAACAGAAATACGTATCAGTGGATGACAAGCAAATACAGATAAAAGCACAATATAATATATAAAATAAAATATGAATCAAAAATAGAAAGGAAACAATACCAAAACGAGTCTCGGTGTTCCCACATGGCTTTCAGGCTGAGAACTACCTTTGTCTCCTCAGGTAAAATCATTTGCCTCCCCCAGTCACTTCCCAGGTTCCTCCCTGAGTGATGTCATTAGGGAGAAGTCCAACCTTCCATCCTTGAAACCAAATAACCATGTATCATCATATTTCCTTGCTAGATGGGTTATAATAGGGTTTGTGGCGATATCCCCATCGTGTAGATATCAAGAATGACACCCCAATTCCCTTTCGGTAAATAGCTCAGTGTCCGGACCTTTCCCCTATCCCCAACACTAACGAGTTTGGGCTTGGAGCGTTTGGTTCCACCTCGCACACCTGAATAATTTAACAGTGAGACTGTGGGAAAGATTATCAGAAAACTATATTCCCTTCGAAGTCTGGCTTGCAGATCCCAAGTCTGGGGTTTGTGCATTCAGAGGTCTTTCAATACACAACTCCAGGACGTCCACCTGCTGGAATAATGAGGTTAGCACAGGTATGCAAATGGAGCTAGGCATGGAACAATAAAAGGCTTTCCAGAAATACCACACTCCTGCAGCTAAAACAGTCATAAAAGCCACACTGTGTATGTGTAGTCTGAACAGGTGATAAATCAACAAGGCAAAATACATAACTGTAAAATACATAGCTGGGGGTCTCTCATCATTAATATCAGTCACTGATCAAAGGGGATTAACTACAGGAGCCACCAAGACACTAAAGAGTCAACAGTATAGGAACTCTACTGTACAGACCTTTCCTGTAGTGGTTAAAAAAACAAAAAGGCCTTGGCTTTATGGTGGCTTCTGCCCTCCCTGAAACACAATACTAGTCTATACAGATAGAATGGTGATACTCCAATACTATCTCACACTACTGAGTGCAATCCATTTGTTCTATAGAGACTCTATTTAGACTGCGTCCAATTTCTTGTTTTGTTAGGAGTTTGAAATAACATACGACGCCAGTGACTTTCCTCACGTAAGCTTCGACAAGGAAAAAATGGCTAAAGGTATTTATCTTACAAAAAGTGTTTCATTCAATGGAAATATATCACAAGATGAAAGCTCTGAAAAAAGTCATGAGCTTGTGAAACTCTGGATACATTGAAAGGTGTTTCTGCTGCGGTATATCATATGGGTCTACATATGGTCGTCCGTTAATTTTTATGTGAATTCCATTCTGTTGAGCGTTTTGCTACCGTGTTGTGACAATGTACGTCATTTACATTGCGAGAACATGGATGAACCCCTAAAACATAACCTCGATTGAATATGCACCTCCAGGATCCTCAACGATTTTGGAGGTAAAGGAGTCATAGAGAAGAAAAACATTATGGATTTGTTCACACGGCGGAAAAGTTTTCTACCATGTGGTTTTTTGGCGCGGCTAGCCACGATGGGATGCCGGTGCAGTGCATCCCGCTCTTGATTAGGCCAACATGAGTGGGACTACACAGAAGCGTGTCTCAAGCCATGGATGCCGCGATTGACTCAGTCGCGGCATCCACGGCAAGATAAATCATGTCTCTTCTTTTTTCCGCTACTAGCTATATTGCAGTTATTTGCAGCTGTATTTTGAGGTGGATTCTGTGTCAAAGTCTGCTTGCAAAAAATTCTGTGTTAACATACCCGAAAAGAGAAGGATATTGTAACGTCTCTGCCTGTTCAGGTCGCTGTGCTACCCTCTGCTCACATGCTGCGGTGCAGGAGGCGTGTGCAGTTTCATTCCTTGCTTAGAGTTTTTGGTTGCATTGTGTGAACATGGCTCTATTTCTGTAATTGATTTTCCACCACACCCATCTGCCTTTACCTTCATTTCCCTCTGATCCTTTAATAGTTAAAGTTTAGCCTTGCCCTGTGATTGAGCAGCCTATCCACCTATCAACTCCAGGGTGGCTTCTTCCTCCCTATTTATTCTTGGCTCACATTCATATTAGGGCTTGCTATTGCCTTGTGCGTGCTGGTTTTTCTTTTGCTCTTTATTCTTGTATTCTGACTCTTGACCTACTCTTGACCCTATTGACTACTCTTTTGGATATTGATTTTGACACTGCATCTCTCGACTGTTACTGACCCCTGACTAGCTGACCTCCCTGGTTGTTGTTTGTCTTGTCAGCGTTTTGTGTGTCATGTATTTAGGAAGGGTTTTGTCATCCAGTCGTCGCCTATTACCTAGGATAGGACCGGCAAGTAGGAAGGGACAGTGGGGGTTTCAGACCAGGGCTCACTGTCTCTTGTGCCCCTTCATCCAGGGTTTCCAGCAGCTACTGAGGAATTGCTGTCCTAGCAATTTCCTAACAGATATTTTAGATTTCTCTCTTCATGTAAGGACAACTTGACCGAAACAATCAACTTCAACCTTATGATCTCATTTTTCTTGCATTCTAGCTGGCATCAGCATTTTCTGGCCATCTTCATTTTTCCTGATTGTGTACACCAATAAAGGCCTGTATCTGGAGGTCCAACTTATCCCAACCATGCAATTGTATGTCGTTCTAGACCCGTCTTACAAGGAGAAGATGTGTGGTAATCATCAGCATTTTATCATGAGCCTTTATATTACACAATTCTGACTACATAAGATAAGATAAGGTAGCATATCCTTTGCTTCACGTATCAAGGTATCTCGAAAATGTGTATTGATCTTTTGAAGAGGACATCACAAATGTGAAGCCTTTTTGTCATATTTGATAAATGGAAGGACTATAGTGGAGTTAATGGCAATGGTCTTAGATTACGAGTAAATTCTATGTTCTAAGTAATGTGAATATTTTATTGATGATCTTTTTTATAAAGGTCTTTGTGGAAACTTCAACAATATCCAGAAAGATGAATTTCGGACCAGTAGCGGAGTTTTAGAAAGCGATGCTGTTAATTTTGCTAACACATGGAAAACCAATTATAAATGCAAAAACGTAAGACATATCCATGATCACCCCTGTATCTACGGCATGGAAATAGGTACTTTACTTCTCCATTATTTGGAATACAATTTTCAATTCGTGGCATGTAATGGGACTGAAAGTCTAGATAATGGCCATTCCATTCCCCTTTCCGTATGAAAAATGTGGAGGGTTGTTGTTCAGTCAAAAATTTGGACAATATATTGCCTATATTGCCCCCTTTATTGGCTCCAACAATTTATTTCGCCCTTTACTGGCCCCCACACATTAGATTGTCCTCTTTCATGACTCCCAAGCACACATTACTCCTTTTATGCCCCTCATGTTACATTTCCCCATTACCAACCCCCACATTAAGCTGTTACTTGAGTAAAGCCAATATTCAATTACCAATACCACCTCCACTTTGGTCTCCAGGGGGCGCTGTGCACTTTGTCTAGACGCTAAACATCATCAGGACATAACATCCAGACATAGTGCCCCAGAGGCTGAAACAGAGCGGGCCTGAACAGGAGAAAAATCCACTGCTGCAGGGCCCCAATACAGAAAGGGGCCACCTCAACCAATCAATGACTCAATGGCTTTAGCCAGTCAATGACTTAGTCTTATTTCTGTGTCAGGACATCACCACTTCAGCAGGAAGTGCAGAGACTCGCTGTTTTGTTTTTTTATTACCATTTTTTAGCCTCGACAACCCCTTTAATAGGACACTGTAGAAAAAAAATACAAACATACAGTAATAGAAGAGAAGGCATTGCAGTAAAAGTTTAGTAAACTGCACACTTTCTGACACGGATTTCTAATAAGTTTTTTTTTATCTGTAAACAGAGAAATATGCCAACTATTGGTGTAATGTATTGCTTGACACTGATGGACCGTTTGCTCCGTGTCATTCCTTGGTAAACCCTGCAGTGTTTCAGCAGGTAAGGTGGTGCAATTGCAACCTCATTATCATCAATCTACGGGATAAGACACTAACAATTACTCATTTTCTTCCCTGACAATATTTTTTTTTCATGTGTGAATGTGTTCGTATTAAAAATAAGTATCAATGTTTTTAGCTTAACCTTAAAGGGGTTCTCCATTTTGGATAATCCCTTCTTCAGAATAGGTTCCCCTTGACAGTGCTTCAATTTAACCTTTAATAATGATGGTTGTGGGTACGGGAGCAGCTGTCCCTTTTAGGTTTATGGAACAACCTACAGTATTCGAGATTAAATGGATATTCCCACGTCGCATACTCACCAGTCTTCACTGCTGTAAAATCTTCTTTCTTCCTGGTTTCTTGTGTCATTTGGTGGGCGGGATTTCATATGCAACCTGTTGTTTAACTCTGCCCCCAAATTAGTGTGTAGCTCTGCCCACCGCATAGCGTGATACTATGGGGCGGCTGAAGGGCCTGTGATGTCATCAAAGGTCCTTAAACAACACTATATGCACAATATTGGACTATGAAGTACAGGCAGGAGCAACTCCATTCTGTGTTACATACAGAGACTGCCTGTCTCTTCCACAATGAACACAATTGAATTAGCTAGCCTGATAACTGGGAGAACAGAAGACAAGTTCAGAAATGCAAGCAGCTCCTCTCCCCTATCTAAGAGCAGGAAACTAAGTCACGTGGTGTAGACACAGGAATAGCTAGATACACAGGCTCGCTCCCGTGCACTTAGCCCCTCCTCCCTCCCCCCTGAGAGCAGCAAATACATCACTTGACTTTTGAGCAGATAAGTCAAGGGCTGTGTCAACAATGAATTGAATAAAGTAAGATAGTGGACAAACAAAGCAGTTTTGCTGAAGCAATGTATTTAGGAAAAGTCTTAAATCCACATTAACAAGCAATATAGATAGGATCCTTGTGATGGGACAACCCCTTTAAGTCAAGAACTTGACAAAAACTTGACAATTTCTTCGAAAAATGTTTGACAAAAACAGGTTACAACATTTTTGGTGCTCATACGTATAAAAATGTCACGCTGTTTAGCAATTCACACTATAGGAGTGAGAATCCTACTTGCAAAAGTTTACAATCTATGACCCCAAATATTCAAGATAACATACAAATTACAAGCCAAACAATATCCCATAGCTTTCGTTACAATACTATGAATTTAATATATTAGATGAAAATTAAATGAACCTATAGCGATATTCATTTCCCCCTTAGAAATGTCTCTTTGATACTTGCGCTTGTAAAAGAGCTGAGGACTGTCTATGTGCGTCCATTTCCTCCTATGTCTGGGCCTGTGGAGTGGCGGGTGTCCAGATATCTGGATGGCGAGAATATGTTTGCCGTAAGTACAAATCTACATTTCTTTATTGTGAGTAATAAGTAGTATAGCAAGGATAATAAAAATTGCTGGCAATCTACTTCATTTACTTCTATGGGTCGGACAGAGACCTTTGTCCTTTTGGGAACCCTGTCTCATAATTTCTGAAGTTCCCAGTGGTCGGACCCACAGACATTGATCCTCTAGGTGGCTATGGGCCGTGAATGCTCGCCCACTGTTCCATTCACTTCTTTTGGTCTGTAAGAGATCGATGTGCAGCATCCTGGAGTGCTGCTATTTTTTAGGTTTGTCTATTGTGCCTCCAGGATATGTTGGTATGTCCAGTCTTCTATGTTTTGTGTTACATGTGTTTATTATGCAGCTTTCCCTGTTGTTTTTCCCCCCTCACAGTTCAAAACCCATGCCTTGATTCAGCCCAGGTCAATCACAGGTTGTAGAAACATTATAGTCTTCCTGGCAACTGTTGAAATTCAGTCTAGTGCTTGCAGTCACCTTGCACAGCTCATGCTGGGCTGTGCAGGAGGAAGACCCAGAATGGCGTTCAACAGACAGTCTGGGCAGCCTCCTATGACCAAGGCAGGGGGATTGGACTGTGAACTACTACCTTCATCTGCAAGCTGCTGGTTCTGCTGTTCATCCCAGTTAATAAACAGTTACCTGGCTTTCACTTTGACCTGGACTCCTGAGTCGTGCCGGCATTATCATCAGGGCCCTTTTGAACACGACCACACTGGCTCAGAGAGGAGAGATCCCCTCTCCAAACTAGAAGTGCCCCGGGGGAAACTACTACTACCACCACCATCCAGTAGTGCTGCAGGACCCCCTTGACTGAATCCCTGGAGTGGGATTGGGGTGTATAGGAGTGTGCTTGGCCTACCAGGTAGCACAGCCAACGCCAATACTACTCCCATTCTCCAGTCTCCTTCACTGGGTTGCGGCAGCTGTACTGATGCATTCAAGGGAACTTTGGGCTTCCATTATATTGATCACTAGGTGCCCCAGTGGTTGTACCCCTGTGATAAGATATTCAGATATTCTATTTTGTGGATGTTGCATAAATTTCCCAATTTTTTCTGTAGAGTTAACCATTGTTTTTCTTTTCTTTAAGGGATCTACATATTCCAATGCCCCCCAACCTTTGTGTACAGTTATACAGTGACTACCTGCATTCCCACTTGCCGTTCTCTATCTGAACCAGACCCCTCATGCAGCTTCAAGTTCCATACTGTTGATGGCTGCGTCTGTCCAGATGGAACTTATCTAGATGACCGAGGTGTTTGCGTGAAAAAGGAAGACTGTCCGTGCTACTACAAGGGGCTTCCGGTGTCAAGCAGTGAACCTTTATATGTGGGCCAGCTTATATGGTAATGTAAGATGTTTATAGTTATTTCCAGTTTTTGGACTATCAGTAAATGGAAGTCTTCATTCGAACAGGTCACTCAAGAACAGCGGTCGGACCTCCAGCCATCCTGAGGTTGAGGGAAAAAAGTTCACTAGAAAACTAGATTTCCAATCTTTTTGTAGCATGCAGATCTCATCCCGATAGTTATAAAGGGCAGAAGGAAAATAATGGCCTTTCTATCCACGGACCAATGTACATAATAAACTTACATCTATAACAATTTCACCCGTCCATCTTTAAAACACTATGGGTTAGGTTGACTACTAGTGGAGTGCCCAACTGAAGCATAAGCCACATTTAACAACAAGGCGCACGCCTTATTGGGTAATATGGTGCACGGCGTAATATTGCTTTATCACATGAAGCGTGATTTAGAAGTTCACCCATTTCCCCATCGGGTTGAGATAATACCATATTATACCATTTTTTCAATATATTTATGTTTGAAAATTGATGTAACTGCATTGATAAATCTTTGTTTTTACGGTCAGGTACAGTATTTTGTGTAGTAGGGGGTTCCAGTGTGCAAACCATCTTCATCGTCATCAATTTCATCCTCAGTATCATCATTATTTTTTTTTTACTAATTAATATATATTCATGGTTGAAAAAACACCTTACAAGTTGTTTTTTTTTTTTTAGGGCTAGTTCACACGGGGCCAAAGGGGCGGATTTTGGCGGCGCCCCTTTACAATGGTACCACCTGGTAGCTGCAACCTCCGGCATCGGCCCATTCATTTGAGCCGACTCCGGGGTGGGGGAAGCCACGACCGCAACATCGTGGCAGACCATATTTTAACTTGGCTCCCCGAGTCAAAATAGGGTCAAAATCCGCCCCACCGCCCCCCGTGTGAACGAGCCCTAAGAATCCTAATATCACTGGGTTCAGGCATCTTAGGAGCACTTTAGCATACAGTGCTGATATCCTTTGATGGCTGTCTATGTGTTGTAAATTCATCATTACCCCTTTCCCCTGGTACACTGGAGTGAGACAGGGAAAGAAGATTTAGGATACAATGTCTTTTAAATGTAATCTTTTATTGACAATTAGGTCAGAAGAATATCATTAAGGAAGAGTTCTGTTGAGGGAGGCAGAAAGGGGAGGGGGCACAATTATTGTGTGGGGGGCACTGACAGGACATATGAAGAATTGGAATATTGTGGGTGCAGACAAGTTATGAACAAGTCTTTATGGAGATCTGGGCACAGACAGAGAAGAAAAGGGAAATGGAAATGCTAAAATTTACAAATGGGACGTGGCTAAAGGTTGTGAAGAGTAGTTGAATGTGTGACGGGGAGGAGAGTAGAGACAAGATGAGCGTTTGCACCAGGCCAGTGAGCCTTTAGTTAAGCTTCTGGTTTTTTAAGCCTTGTATATTTTTTGACAACGCCATCCATTTTGCTAGGCCCGACCTCTTAGAGACAAGGAGAAGGAAGTGTGTGTCCCATAATTCCTCATACTAAGCCAGCAAAAAACAAGATCCAGGAGATTGACAGGGTATCTGTATTTTAAGCTTATTATTACCTTCATATGTGAATAATCATCTTCTCCTTTTCTCCTAATAGCAACTGCACAAAAGGAACAGTACAGTGCATTGACCAAGGTATACAAGGTAAACCCTATAATTAAATCCACTTACTACCATACACAAAGAGAACCTGTCACCAGCTCACCCAATGACATACTTATATATATAGCATTTTGGTGTTTTGTTTATGCAAATCTGTTCAGCTATTCCAAAGATATAAGCCCTTGTACTGTACATTATGGTATAGTAGACTTGACATACAGGCACATAGAGATTTCACCGCACACAGAAACCATAGCATGACCCTAATTTGTACCAATGGGTTCTGGTGACAGACTATACTCATACATATCTTCTCTGCCATGGAACTCCTGATGAAATGGTATAAAACGTCATACTTAGGTATTAACCATAGAGCGCTCATGTATTGTAATGTACCTTTCAGTGTGTAAACATCCCATGGTTTACTTTGATTGTGAAAAAGCTGGAAAAACAGCAAAAGGAACAGAGTGTTCTCGGACCTGCGATACATCAAGCGTACAGTGTGTGAGTACATGTCATTCATTGTATTATGTAGCTAATGGTGACATTGAATGTTTTGCTCGCCATTTGTAGGTATCAACGTAATATTTGAAATTCTGTAGTAATGCATCAAAGTTTAAGCATTTTTCCTTATATATTGTTTTCTATATTAGCTATATTTATGTAATGTATTATTACATTTGTTTCCCCATATCCATACTGCTGACCCTGTGCCGTGACAGTACAGCCCCATGTGTGTATCAGGCTGCTTATGTCCCGAAGGATTAGTTCTAAGTAAGAACAGAACTTGTATAAAGGAAGAGGATTGTCCATGTGTTCACAATGGGACACATTACAACTCAGGGGATATTGCTACAATACACTGCAATAAATGGTATGTATGTTTTACTTAGCATAGTATATAGTGAGGCCAAGTTATTAAAGGGGTTGTGCTAGTATGGACATATATCCCCTATTTATAGGACAGGGGAGGACGGAGGAGCAAAGCCCCCTTTACGCTACAGTGTGCTTGCACGATCTGTGCTATGGCGATTCCAGGACTGCCCCATAAAAGTGGATGGAGGACCATAGAAGTGAATAAAGCGCCGGTCATGCAAATGCATCCACAAGGAGGTCCCAGAGGGACTTTCGGTCCACCATCCTCCTGATCACTGGGTTACTAGCCACCCGACACTTCTGTCCTGTCCCATAAATTGGGGAGGTGTCCATAAGGGCATTGCCCCTTTACAAGTAACCAATGTTACAATGCAACTTGTGTTATTTTATACTGTTATTCCACACACATATACAGTACTGTGCAAGAGTTTAGCCTTGTTTTGATAAAACAGACATGTGTCCTTTGACCCCAACAAAGGCGACCCTGAGCATAATCTCACTATATATTCGTATATTCATATAATCCGTTGCATGCTTATATGTTTCGCCCTTTATATTTGGTATTATATTTCCATTATGTACATTCTAGGTGATGAAATTATTCTTCATGTATTAGTATTATTGTAACAAAATAAGGATTCCTTTTTCTTAGTATATGTAGGAACAGGACTTGGGTGTGCAACAGTCACTCTGAGATGGGAACATGTACGGTGTATGGAGAAGGTCACTATATCACCTTTGACAGTAAACACTACACCATCAATGGAAATTGTGAATATATACTGGTGCAGGTATGGTGTGAGATATACAATACAAAGAGCCAGTGATGACATTAAGAATCTTGTGTTTCTCTTACCTGCTATCTTGTATCCTCCCTTAGGATTACTGTGCTATTGATAATCTATGGAAAGGAACCTTTAAGGTCATCTCAGAAAACATCCCTTGTGGGACAACGGGAACTTCTTGCTCAAAGGCTATCACAGTGTATCTTGGGGTATGTACGGTATTGTATGAATGCTACAGGTGCATTCTACTACTGTGCTATGTGGCAATGAAAAGAACTGATAGTACAGCTTATTATAGAGGTCGCCTCATGTCAAGGGGCAGTATTATGGTCTAAAAAGATCTACAAAGTCCCAATGCACATATAGGTGTTTTCTCCTTTACCTTTCCAGATATGAGTATCACAAGTTAAGTAGCTTTACTGAACACAACTTTTGTGGCAAACTTTGTGATGGTAGGTTCCCACTTGTGTCACTTAACCGTTGTTTGGGTTCCCCGACAGACCCAAACAATAGAGAAGTGACACTAGTGTGAACCTCCCATCACTTCTACATTATTTGGGTCCATCAGGGGACCCTAACAACAAAGAGGTGAACTATTAAATCAGCGGTTACACTTGGAGCATGGTGGACCCCAATGACTATAATGGGATCCATTAGGTGTCCATTGTTTTTAGACTGAAAGTGGCCGCCGTGCAGGATTTCATTGTCTGCTGACACTGGGAAGAGACCCTGGCACAGAGCTGAATGTAGCCTTAGCATATCATGATATTGCGCAAAAACAAGAACCACAAGTTCGTGTTGGAATGGAAGTCTGCGCTCACTGGTGAAGGAATGATGTAGAGATCAGAATGTCCAATATGGAATATATTTATTGTAGAAGAATAAAACAGCACGACACATTTCGGCAAACTCAGGCCCTTTCTCAAGTGCAATCAAGCGGGACACACCGGGCCAGATCCATCATCATATTATGATTTTGCATAGATTTGCTTTCAAGGCAAATTGAAATTCCAACCAAATTTCATCATCTTAGTATGGATATATGCCATGAACTGCATCGGTATCCCGTTGAGCCTAGGCGCACGGAGAAGTCACACGGTGGATTAAGGTTTCCGCCATATGTACAGTGCCTACAAGTAGTATTCAACCCCTGCCGATTTAGCAGGTTTGATAAGATGCAAATAAGTTAGAGCCTTCAAACTTCAAACAAGAGCAGGATTTATTAACAGATGCATAAATCTTACAAACCAAAAAGTTATGTTGCTCAGTTAAATTTTAATAAATTTTAAACATAAAAGTGTGGGTCAATTATTATTCAACCCCTAGGTTTAATATTTTGTGGAATAACCCTTGTTTGCAATTACAGCTAATAATCATCTTTTATAAGACCTGATCAGGCCAGCACAGGTCTCTGGAGTTATCTTGGCCCACTCCTCCATGCAGATCTTCTCCAAGTTATCTAGGTTCTTTGGGTGTCTCATGTGGACTTTAATCTTGAGCTCCTTCCACAAGTTTTCAATTGGGTTAAGGTCAGGAGACTGACTAGGCCACTGCAACACCTTGATTTTTTCCCTCTTGAACCAGGCCTTGGTTTTCTTGGCTGTGTGCTTTGGGTCATTGTCTTGTTGGAAGATGAAATGACGACCCATCTTAAGATCCTTGATGGAGGAGCGGGGGTTCTTGGCCAAAATCTCCAGGTAGGCCGTGCTATCCATCTTCCCATGGATGCGGACCAGATGGCCAGACCCCTTGGCTAAGAAGCAGCCCCACAGCATGATGCTGCTACCACCATGCTTGACTGTAGGGATGGTATTCTTGGGGTCGTATGCAGTGCCATCCAGTCTCCAAACGTCACGTGTGTGGTTGGCACCAAAGATCTCGATCTTGGTCTCATCAGACCAGAGAACCTTGAACCAGTCTGTCTCAGAGTCCTCCAAGTGATCATGAGCAAACTGTAGACGAGCCTTGACATGACGCTTTGAAAGTAAAGGTACCTTACGGGCTCGTCTGGAACGGAGACCATTGCGGTGGAGTACGTTACTTATGGTATTGACTGAAACCAATGTCCCCACTGCCATGAGATCTTCCCAGAGCTCCTTCCTTGTTGTCCTTGGGTTAGCCTTGACTCTTCGGACAAGCCTGGCCTCGGCACGGGAGGAAACTTTCAAAGGCTGTCCAGGCCGTGGAAGGCTAACAGTAGTTCCATAAGCCTTCCACTTCCGGATGATGCTCCCAACAGTGGAGACAGGTAGGCCCAACTCCTTGGAAAGGTTTTTGTACCCCTTGCCAGCCTTGTGACCCGCCACGATCTTGTCTCTGATGGCCTTGGAATGCTCCTTTGTCTTTCCCATGTTGACCATGTATGAGTGCTGTTCACAAGTTTGGGGAGGGTCTTAAATAGTCAGAAAAGGCTGGAAAAAGAGAGAATTAATCCAAACATGTGAAGCTCATTGTTCTTTGTGCCTGAACTACTTCTTAATACTTTAGGGGAACCAAACAGAATTCTGGTGGTTTGAGGGGTTGAATAATAAATGACCCTCTGAATAAACTTTTCACAATTTAAAAAAAAAATAAACAAAGAAATAACATTCTGCTGCAGTGCATTTCACACTTCCAGGCTGATCTACAGTCCAAATGTCACAATGCCAAGTTAATCCAGAATGTGTAAACCTGCTAAATCTGCAGGGGGTTGAATACTACTTGTAGGCACTGTACATACTCTAACAGTATCATCCTGCCACTATATTTAATATTGTCCAGTGCCCCCAAATCTTGTGTCATATATAGTAACCAGCAAATAGTGCCCACTTAGTAATAATGCTCCCCTAGTATGTCCAATCTGTAACAGGGCCAATTGTAATAATGCTCCTCCTTATTATTAATAGTGCTCCTATAGTGTGCCCTATTAGTATTTGTGCCTTCCATAGTGTCCCCATCAGTCATAGTGTCTCCATATAAATAATACCCTATTAGAGCTCTAATAGTTCCTTATAGAGAACAGAGTTGTCTGCCTCCTGTCCATTCTCTGTATATCTCACACAGATATACAGAACACAGCTTGAAAATACCCTTTCATTTATATTTGTTTAGTAAATGGATACTGTAAATTCTCCATTGTTTGACATTGTATGTTCTTTTATTTTCTGTCTAGGACCATAAACTTATTCTGGCAGATGGAGGCTTGGAGGTTTTGGAAAGATTCAGCAATGTGGAGATTCCTTACAAGACCCATAGCATGGGCTTATTTCTAATTATTGAGGCCAGGAATGGACTTGTTTTAGTTTGGGACCGAAAGACGAGCATTTATATCCGTCTAAGCACAAAGTTTAAGGTAACTTCTAAACATTCATTGGAATTTAGTTGTAACGTCTCTTTCATTCCTTGCTTAGAGTGAATGTATTTATTTCCCTATTAGTTGCAATGTGTGAGCACGGTTCTAGTTCTGTAATTGAATTTCCACCACACCCGACTTCTGCCCTTGTTTGCCTCTGTTCATTAAGTGGTTAATTTTAGCCTTGCCCTTTGATTGGCAGCCTACCCTCCTATCAACTCCAGGGCGGGTTCATCCTCTCTATTTATTCTTGGCTCTCATTCACATTGGTGCTTGCTATTGCCTTGTGCATGCTGGCTTTTCTCTTGCTGTTTATTCTTGTATTCTGATTCTTGATCTCTGGCTTTCCCTATTGACTACTCTTTTGGATATCGATTTTGACACTGCATCGCTCGATTGTTACTGTCCCCTGGCTAGCTGACCTCCCTTGTTGTTGTTTGTCTTGTCCGCGTTTTGTGTGTCACGTATTTAGGATGGGTCTGTCGTCCAGTTGTCGCCTATTACCTAGGATAGGACCGGCAAGCAGGAAGGGACAGTGGGGGGTTTCAGACCAGGGTTCACTGTCTCCTGTGCCCCTTCAGTGTTCATCTACAGCACTGAGGAACTGCTGTCTGGCACTTCCCTAACATTAGTACTAAAGTAGTGTTTGCCTATAATCTGTTACCCTAATAAAAACCTTATTACAATGAAAAATTTTTTGCAAATGAACACGTATTACTCGATGCAATGATATCATACATAGACACATATAGGATAGATATCTCAAGACAAAGTATCACAAAACAATGTATTTTTTAAAAGCTTGTCATGTCATGTTGCATCTCAGGATATGTTGAGTCAAAAGATATGAAGACACATTTGTATCAGTTTTAACATGTTTTTAGCATATTATTGAATATTCTGAACTTGTCCAATAACCTATCAATTTATTAACTAGGGAAAAGTATGCGGCCTTTGTGGAAACTTTGATGGAAATGGCAACAATGATTTTACCACACGGAGTCGATGTGTAGTAGAAGATGTGAAAGAGTTTAGAGATAGTTGGAAGTTGTCCCCCTACTGCCCAGAAGTCTACATATCCAAGGATCCTTGTGTTGTCAATCAGTATCGGTTTCCTTGGGCACAGAGAATGTGCAACATTATTCTCAGCCATGTCTTTAAACCATGCCACAGTGAGGTAATACGCTAAGAGGTTATATTATATCACATGCCTAGCTTACTATAACTATATTCTAATTCCATAATAATTCTATTACAGGTCGACCCTGAGAAGTATTATGAGGCTTGTATAAGAGACACATGTGCCTGTGATATGGGAGGGGATTGTGACTGTTACTGTACCGCAGTCTCCGCTTATGCTCAAGCTTGTAGTGACGCCTGTGTGTGTATTGAGTGGAGATCTCCAACTGTCTGCCGTGAGTAGATCTGTAAGAAAATAGGTTTGTCATCCTATGAATTAAGATAAGATAATCCTTTAGTAGTCCCACCATGGGGAAATTCAGTGTGTTACAGCAGCATGGATAATACAGTAATATACTATAAGAAAAGAAGATATACAAGCTCATAGCAGATAGAAAAAATACTAAGAGTCATAACAACTAAAAAGAAAGAAGACCTCAGGATCATTTAGTTTTCTGTGCAAAGTGATCTTCGCTTAGCCTGATGTTGATTATACAGCCTGACCATGGTTGGGAGGAAGGATCTCCGATAACGTTCCTTCTCACGCTTGGGGTGAAGCAGTTGGTCACTGACAGTAATGCCCAGTGCTATCACGGTCGAATACATGGGGTGGGATTTGTTCTCCAGCATGGATCTCACCACGGACAGTATCCTTCTGTCACCCACCACCTGTACTGGGTTCAGGGTGTTATCATCAATATTATGATATTAGCATCACTTACGATACGGTTCTGGACATGGCAATATTAAGTGAGGCTGCATAGAGGGAATAGATGCTTGTATATCATTACACTACCATACTAGGATTAAAACATTGGACAAAAAAAATAAATACAGTAGAAACAAAAATTTTCACACATGCGAAAAAGCAAAAAAAGCTGCTTAAGTTTTACTAACCCTTCCCATACAAGCTGTTACCAATGGAGTTTCCTATGTGACTCAAATGAACTGTCAAAACTATATAAACATTCCTAAAAAACACTCATACTTTGTCCATAATATGTCTTCTTATTTGCATGCATCAGCTCTTTTTTGTGATTTCTACAAGAAAGAAGGTCAGTGCCAATGGCATTATAGGCCCTGTGGGGCTCATTGCATGAAAACCTGCCGGAATCCAAAAGGCTTATGTATGCCTAACCTGAAAGGTTTAGAAGGTAAGACCCATTACCTTGTTATGTCCAGATATCTTGGAATATTCTAATCAATAGCATGTAATCTATACGGACAATCCCGATGAGAATAAGATAATCCTTTAATAGTCCCACCATGCGGGAATTCAGTGTTATAGGTTCTTATTGAGGAGATGATCAGCTTGCATCTCCTTTATGATTTCTTTTCATGGTTATCAGTCTGTGCTTATCACTGCCATCTGCTCTGGTGCACTGGAAAGAAACAGGAGAAGATTAGGGTTGAGCCGATCTTGACTTTTTAGGATCGATTTTAAAATCCGATTTCTGATCATTTTTCATTCGAACCCAATCTCGATCCCAATTCTGATCCCAATGCAAGTCAATGGGATTTTTTTATTAATCGGAGATTGGATTTTAAAAGCAATCCTATTCACTATACAGCATGGAATCTAACAATTGAACGCTTTAATTGTTAGAATCCACGCTGTGTAGTGAATCACTAAGTAGCCAGAGGATTTTTTTTTAATCCTCTGGCTACTTAGTCCCCCTGGTGTCTACTTACCTGCAGAGATGGCTGCTCCGGTGTTCTTCTTCGCCTCGCTGCCGCTCTACGCTGCTCTTCTCGCCTCGCTGCCCCCTGCCTCCCAGGTTAGGAGAGTGTGGGCGGGTACTGGGAGAGGAGACGTCACGTCTCCTCGCCCTGTACCCGCTCACACTCTCCTAAGCCACAAGCCCCGCCTTCCTAGCTGTTTAAACACTAACCTGGGAGGCGGGGCAGCGAGGCGAAGAAGAACACTGGGACCGGAGCAGCCATCTCTGGAGGTAAGTAGCTACTAGAGATGTTACTTTAGTCTTTAGAATGAATGGAGGCAGTCGGCGCGCAGGAAGACTCTGTGAACTTTCTGTTCAAAATGCTGCGGGAAGAACTGCAATACATTCCTGCCACGGTGATTCCCACAACGCTTTAGCGCAGAGTTTCTGGTCCGTGCGGTCTGAGCCATAATCAGTTTTTGTGATACCAGAACTGATTTGTAACGTTTTGTTAAAAAAAACATTGATTTTGCACCGGATACCAGGCCCCAGTGTGAACCCAGCGTCACTCTGTGTATATCTCTACTATCAAATTATTCTATGACTTTTCCATTGTACTGTAGTTAGATATCATATTATGTCTGATAGGCTGTTACCCCAAGTGTCCTGAAGATAAACCTTACTTCAATGAAGATGATATGGACTGCGTATCCCAGTGCGGCTGCCTGGACGAAGAAGAAAATTACTACTTGCTTGGAGAAAAGGTTGAATCTTGCAATGTCTGTGAAATCTGGTAAAGTGTTTTGTCAGTACGACTGAAATAGATAATAATGTCCAACAATGTCAAGGAATCAGAGAGGATGAAGGGAAGGCACAAGACTAACTGTACCAGTTGGATATGTGACTGGTGGGCTTCTGCAGTGAGCACTTCCTTGTAATATGCTAATTTTGCCTTCCTTTTGGGATCAGGAAAATATTCCCCCATTTTGACTTCATGGTGAGGGTTGAAAAGCATGACAACATGTCCTTGGAACCCAGGTGGCCCTTTGCCATGCTTGGTTTTGTCAACGTCATTAAAATCATCATTGCCTTTACCCGAACTCTACAATAAGGATCTCCTGTTTTTCCTCCTTCTCGAGTACAGGACCCAGACCCACCAGTTCTTCATCCTCCTCCATCTCTTCATCCTTCTCAACTGCCTCCAATACCTATAATATCTCTATCTGTTAGCAATATTTACAGCACCAGCATGTCACCTAGACTAACCATTGACAAACTATTTAACTTTACCCTACAGCGATGTAACTTTATTTAGGTATTAGGTACATCATTGGCACAACCATGGTGGTCTGTCACCAGGACAAGCTTCTTTGAGTGACATGACTTAATGGATGCCCAACTATGTGACCCCATGCTTGGTACCTTACATATTAGTATGTTGGGAATACTGGTGGAGATGTGAGCTAAAAGGAAAGGGAATATCTAGATGACAAAGAGAAGCCATCTTGGGCTCTATATTAACTTAGAAGAAATAGGATTTACACATCATAAAGATCATTTTGCCTCAATTGTTAAGTTGGTATGGTTTTCTATTTCTTCTTATATTCTATGTATTTTTTTCAGCATTTGCTCTCCAAACGGGATTATTTGTCATTATGATTCAAAGGGTAAGTTGTAATAAAATAAATTAATATACAACGTAATAAAATGTTATATTCAGGAAAGATGTAGATATATAGATGATTACTCTATAATTACATATATGAATATGTATATGTAGCAAAGTTTTATTTGCTACATTGATGTCTTATCATAGAACACAACAAAAGCCATTGAAAAGTCAAATTAAAGTTCTGTGCCACAGTGTAGTTAAAGGGGTATTCCCATGACGCTTGTTTACTAACCTGCAGGCTGTTGTGCTCTCTTCACTTCCTGCTTTTTTCGGCACATTGGTGGGCGGGGTTTCACTTGCACGGGATTAGTTGTAAATGAATTACCACAGTGTGACGCTGATGTAGCAGAGCTGGATTTGAGTCAGTTTCCATTATATACAGAGGTAACGGACCCCCTATCTCAGCCCTTATCAGCCAAATTCAATTAAACCTACTGATAAGAGCTCAGAAATCCCAGAGCTCTCTGAGAAGCTCCGCTACTTAAAAGACACAAACAGCTCAGAGCTGCTCCCAGCCCCTCCCTCTCCCCCTGAGAGCAGGCAGCTACATCACTTGACAAATGAGCAGATAATCCCAAGGGCCATAGAAACGGAGTGTAAACAATGAAATGAATAAATTAAATAAAGCGGCCAAACAAAGCAGTTTTGATAAAGCAATGCATTTAGGAAAAGTCTTAAATTCAGATAAACTAGCAGTATAGGTAGGATCCTTGTGATGGGACAACCCCTTTAAGTGTTAAATATAAGTTAAGTTAAACATGACTTTTCCTGACATACTATGACCAAGTGAAATGAGAATTGTCCTATATGTGTCTATTAGAGATGGGCAAACCCCTTCAGCACAAGCGGGTTCAACCCAAATATTGTTAGTTTTTTAATGAATTTGGGATTTATCTTGGATGAACTAAAACACTTAATTTGTGCCTGCTCATGGCATATGGCGTTCTCATGGTGGCGTCACACTCCCAGGTTCACCATTTAGTCTTTGGATTGTGATAAAGCGGTCACAGGGTATGCCGAGTGTCATGATATCATGACACTCAGTGTGTGTATGTCAGCATGGTATGCCTACATGGTAACCCCTGGGAGCATGACATCACCAAAAGGATTGAGAGATGCCAAGAGAAGGCCCAAAAGAGATGTAGGAGGGTGAGTATAAGAGACACCAGACTATAATAATCAGGGACCTGAGCCCCCCCCCCCCCCCCCCCACACACACACACACACAGCCCAAAGCAAAATTTCTCTTCAATTTCTGAGATGATGGGATTGGGACATATGTTACTATACGACTCAGATTCTTCAAAAGAGGACTGTTGCAAATTTTTTAGACCTGAAAACATGGCGGCGGGCTACATAGTATAGTAGACGATGCAATATTGTACTGCAAAATATTTCTTTGATTTATGATTTTCACTTTTTTATTGTAAGCTTGCAACTGTAGTTATGAAGGAAAATTGATGACAGTTGGTGAAACGATCCAAGTGGATGATGGCTTTGGTGGCTGCAAAAAAGTATTCTGTGGATTAAATGGCACCACTGAAACTCTATGTTATGAACCCACAAAATTGAACACAGGTAGCAATTTATCCTAACTACTAAAACTACTAACTATCCTAACTACTAAAATGTATTTATATTGTTTATATGCGAGCCTGACGGCTTCTAGTTCTGCCATCTATGTATGAATAATAGAACCAACTAAATATATTATATTGTGTGAGCCATAACACACTGCAAGTCAGATGTTTTATTGGTTGTTATATGAGTGATCACAGATTTCTTAGGCTGTAATGTAGGCTGAGTTCTTACAGGGAATTTATAGGACTTTAATATTGATTACCTTAAAAATATCCTGGTCTTTATTAGTATTTTGCACCTGTGCAGCCTCTGCCATATAATACTTGAACTTGTCTTCACTCTTCAGTGAACCATTGTTTCACCTAATATCAAGTATATCTTACCTGTCATTCAGTGATATGACCAATTCCATCCTCCTAGGAACCTATCTATAAAACATAGTGTATAATACTGTCAGGGCTCCTAGGAACCTATCTATAAAACATAGTGTAGAACACTGTCAGGGCTCCTAGGAACCTATCTATAATACATAGTGTATAATACTGTCAGGGCTCCTAGGAACCTATCTATAAAACATAGTGTATAACACTGTCAGGGCTACTAGGAACCTATCTATAAAACATAGTGTATAACACTGTCAGGGCTACTAGGAACCTATCTATAAAACATAGTGTATAACACTGTCAGGGCTCCTAGGAACCTATCTATAAAACATAGTGTATAACACTGTCAGGGCTACTAGGAACCTATCTATAAAACATAGTGTAGTGTGACTGTATTATTATGTTAGTAACAAAGTATTTTACAACCTCTGCAGGATTTTTGCAAACAACAAATCTTATTGAAACTGTAAATCCCTTAGAAATATCAACTCCATTAATTAAAATACCTAAAACGGCATCAACAGCCACAAATACCCAAGAATCTAGAACATTCAAAGAAACCTTAATTTCATCAGTACCTTCATCTCAAACAGAAGTATCAATAAGATCAGAAAAGACCATAAAGAGTACAGCAGCAGACAGTACATTCACCCCAACTACAACACCTAGAACAAGAGGATTATCAACATCCTCAACAAAATCCTCAATTTCTGCTGTACCATCAACCTTTTTTACAACAAGCTCAAAAACTTTACCTTTAACTATCAAAAGTACAAGTATTGTTAGGAAAACTATATTGCCTACTTCAATAACACACCTAACTGAAGTCTCAATTGTAACTCCAATGGTAACCAAAGTATTAAATACAACGAAAAGCCCCGAGAAAACCGTAACTCTTGGAAAAACAAAAATATCAAAAGAATCTCTACAGTCTACAATATTATCAACTAAAATGACCACCCCCTCCTCCTTACTAACAGCTACAACAACTAAGCCATCGACAACAGTTACCGAAACTGCAGGTGCATGGACAAAAACGTCATCAATATCCAGAAGACCTGCAATACCTTCAAGGACTACCAGATTGACTTCTACAACAAATCCCCTAACTAAGATTTATGTTATTATTCCAGGGATTGGTGAAGGATCAAGCACAACTAAAATCCCCGAAATATCCACAAGTCTTGAAACGACTAAAACGCAACCCTTAGCCAAGACGTCAGCTTTAACATCAAGAGTTACTAAAGTATCTAGCACAACTGAGAGCCTTAAAAAATTCTCCAGACTAAGAGTCTCGTCAACAGAATCTCTACAACCCACTTTGTCATACGCTAAATTGTCCACTTCCACCTCCTTTGGAAAAACTAAATTATTACCAACAGGAGGCAGTAGAGCAGTTACTTCATCCTTTACAACAACGTTATCCTCAAGATCATCTGTAGAACATACAACGCCTGTAGTGACAACTGGTACAACCACAAAACCCCTAACTCAGGCTTTAAGCTCAAGGGTTACTAAAACATCAAACACAACAAAAAGCATTGAAACATCTACCGCTATTAGAAAAACAAAATCTCTACCATCAAGTGTAAAGACTACTCCATCAAGCTTCTCAACACCAAAACCATCCTCCACGTTATCAACAAGATCTACGGCCCCTTCAAGGAGGTCATCAGAGAGTTCAACTCTATCTCCAACAATATCTAAAGTATCAAAATTCTTAGAGAAATCTACCACGTTGGGTTTAACTAAAACGTCAACTGGTTCTCTAAAGTCTACTAAAGATCCAGTCGAAATGACCAAAGCCTTTACAACTGTGGGAAACCATAGATCGTCAACATCACTCATTGGCGCAGGTACTTCGCCCTTTATAACACCTCCACCATTTCTAAGGTCATCGACCTATGCGACAATAAAGACAGCGAGTGTTTCTACTACGACAAAATCCTTACACGAGACTTCGCCTTCTACTGCGCTGATATCGAGCCAAAGCACGTCCGTTACTGAGCAAAGAGAGCCACTTATTACAGGGAATGATGTACGTCCATTATTTCATACAACTGTTATGCCATACAGGACTTCACTACTGCCAGTTGCCATATTTACACCTGCAGCTGGAACTCCGAAGCAGGTATGTAGTCCGTATATATTACACGTGCGATATGGGTATGCGATGGATATGGTAGCTAGTTTACAATGACACCCACGGAGAGACAAGTCCCTTGTCTATCTTCTCTGATCTCCTGCCCTCTCTGTGGCCTTGTGGACACCCATATTTCAGTTATGTGGACTGAACTATATTCATCAAGGTATATAGATGTCCTATTTCATGTCAGTTGACAATATCAGTCAAATTAAAAAGTTCATTTTACCAGGGCAGTGATGTGGACAAAGCAGGTGTATATCACAGAGAGTTACCTTTATTATAGAAGTCTATGCTGACAAAGACACACACACATAGGTGCTATCCTCTGCTACACATACTAATAACATAGCAACTTGGATTCTACAATATCTAATACGTGAAATCAACAACTAGCTGGCAGCGGTCCTACTCCTCCACCCTCACCTCTCCATAGACTTCTTTGTATGAGACTCGATATAGATTTAGGTGCTATTACAGACAAGAGCCTGAATCGGAAGATGTTTTAAGTGTCTTATATTCACCGATAGTATTCAGAGCTTTTATAATTGTTCAGTATTTGCTTAGATTAGATTTTAGCCAACTACAATGGGATATGCTAAATAGTAGTGATGGCCGGTCACTAACTATGAAGATTTCCTGCAGGTTGTGAAATTCCCAGTTCATTCTACTAATTGTATGAATGTCACATGTTATGAAAATGGGACGTTTCATAAAACAGAAAGGCAATGTCCAGAAGCTGAGAATATTATATGTGAGGGTGGAAGACCTCCTATGAAGATTTATGACCAAGATGGCTGCTGCTTTTACTATGAATGTGCATGTGAGTACTCATATATTACGATACCTGTTCTGGAATCTCATATTGTGCACTAATAAATTTCTTATATGTAATTTATTCTATCTTTTTGATTAGATGTATGTGTAAATCCTCTAAATTGAGCAAAAAACAAAAGCTGATACTTTGGTGTAGCACTATTACTGTAACAGATCAAGCAGCACATTTTTCTCTGCATGTTTTGTGCGGAAACCACACAGACTCCATTATAGTCTATGGGGTTTGTGGGTTTCCTTAGGTAACCGCTTTTTAATGTGTATAGGTTTACGTTCGGGGCCCCCAAGCGGACTCCCCAAATGGAAACCTGAACACAGATGTGAACCAACTGTCATCTGTGCGTCAACCTCTAAACCGGGACTACTCTTAGGGCCCACAATGTAACACAGCGCTCATTCTGACACATAAACTCGTGTCAGAGTCAGCGCTTCAAACATTGACTTCAATGGGTTCCGTTTAACGCACGTAACATATTAAAATCAATGGGTTAAAAAGCCTCACATTCATTGCAATGTGTAGCGCGCGTAAGACGGAACCCATTAAAGTCAATGGGATTCTGTTTTGAAGCGCTGACTCTGACTTGAGTTTACGTGTGAGAATGGGTGCCGTGTTACATCGTGGGCACGGGCCCTTAGAGGTAGCAACCTGGTTGTCACCTACAGCAAAATATAGATGCCTAAATGGGATCTTAGGAGAAGCCCTAAGTTGAATGTTATTACATTTATAGATATTAAATGTTAATTGATGTTTTCATTATGTTTTAGATTGTGTTGGACCACAAGGAATAATAAAAAATGTAAGTATTTTGGGATGATAAGTCATCAGAGAATCGGTTCTAGTCATCTGAATTGAGTTCTGAATTTTTTTTTTCAGCAAGCCAACGGGTTTCTGCACCTTCCATTCAGATTAATGAAACTGTTATCGAGGTTTCTGCAGCTTTTACATGAGTTATTCTATGTCATTATTCCTGTACTGTGACATCACCATATTATCTTTGCACTGTGATGTCACTTGTGTGCATTATTCTTATACTGTGACATCACATACTGTGCATTTTCCCTGTATTGTGATATGTGATATAACAATATGCAAATCTGACTTCCATGATGTAATTAGGATGCCAGTACCTCAAGTATGCACACCAATAGAGGGCACTGACTGAGAATGTGCAAGCCTGTCTTCCATGATGTAATTAGAAAGACTGAGTCTCAGTCAAGACATCCAATAGAGGGCGCTCCCTTTAACATCATGCCGACCTTCTCAGAGGCCTTTGTTTGCAATGACGTTGGGATTATACCAGATACAGTCTTCTCAGCCAAGGACAGCCATTTCCATGTATTTGTATCTCATTAGCTTGGTGTAGAGAGGACTGATCTGGCAGAGGTGAGAGGCTTAGACAGGGTTGAGGGGATATTGTCACTCCATAAGGAGAGAAGCACCATTAAGGTGTGTGGAGTCTTATTAAGCCATGAGCGCTCCACTGTGCAAAGGATGCAAACATGCATCCAGCCCGGCTGACTCAGGTAAGATACTATGTTACTTACTTATACCGCTATGGACACTGTTTATGGGGTTTATGGAGATTTTAGCCACAGATGGCTTTCATGTCACGGCCTAGCATATTCATTCGGCTTATAATGGCTTAGTACAACCTTCCCCGTCATTTTTATTTTTTATATAATTGTTCAACACATGTATCTGGCTTTTAACGGTTTAATATAGCCTTGACCTATGTTTGTACTCATTTGCCTTTGAGTAATCCCTGAGAGAACAGGTGTTTAAGATGATAGATACTGATTGTAACTTGAAAAGAAAAAAAACATTACACAGGTATCTTTCAGTAGTGTCTGCATTTTAACTAATATTTTAATTAATATTCATTGCTTTGTTGCTTTTTTTCCTGCTGAACCTGGTTTCTGTATTTATCTATTTACCCATTTATTTATGTATCCATTTGTGCACATACTCACCTTGCAAAAAGATCTGCATTGCCATTTCTTGAGGTGTACATCACTCTTTTGTAAAGTATAATAACTTTGGAGACATGTTTATTATTACTATATTTATTTATTGCTGCAATTGATATCTGCAACATGTTCTTTGTGTATTTATGGGCTTGATGCTTCTTGTACTATTTGTATATTTCATTTTTTATTCTACATTTTTTATTTTACATTTTATTTTTTGTATATTTCTTCTAGCAAAATCTGCACTTGAGAAAGGACCCGTGGTGGTCCGAAACGCGTTGTGCTATTTTTTTCAATAAATCCACTATTTATTATCTCACCATTGTATTGACTCTTGGCTGTTACATAAGGTTTACCAGTGAGCGCAGACCTCGACCTTCTAATACCCTAAAACTGTGCAAAGGAAGATGGCCTCTGAGAAGGTCGGCATGATGTTAAAGGGAGCACCCTCTATTGGATGTCTTGACTGAGACTGTCTTCCTAATTACATCATGGAAGACAGACTTGCACATTCTCAGTCAGCGCCCTCTATTGGTGTGCATACTTGAGGCACTGGCATCCTAATTACATCATGGAAGTCAGATTTGCATATTCTTCCCATGTTCCTTTGCACGGTGGAGCGCTCATGGCTTAATAAGACTCCACACACCTTAATGGTGGTTCTCTCCTTATGGAGTAACAATATCCCCTCAACTCTGTGCTTTAAGTAAGACGAAAATAAAATTTTATGTTCTGACCTTGCTACTGAAAATGGTCATGGTCGAATGGGTTCTCATTTCAAGTTATGGTGAGGAGCCCCCATGACTACTTGTCATATCACTCATGCAGGAGAATACAGAGACTTCAGGTCCATATTAAACATATTAAGGCTCATGTTGTAAGCTTGTGATTTGTATAGACATCAAGTGACCCTCATTATGATAAAATGTCATGTTAATAAATAGCAATATTTATGGTAACATTGAAGTTTAATGCAAACTTTGTTTCGGAGGCTTTTGGAGAACTTTCGTCCAGATTATTAGCAGGTCATAAATGTATCAAGAGTATACCATAGTCTTAATCTACTCTTGTTGGACCATGAGAAGGTTAACATATTGAGGCAACATTTTGGTACCATGGTACTTACTAACCATGACAGGTACAGTATCTGTCATCACCAAAAGTGGTATAATTCTGATCATGAGGAAAGTGTATAACACCAATAATCTAGAGAGGGTAGAGAGGAAGGTGAGAGTTCAACCCCTATAGCAAAAGTTGCCAAAAGTATGGTGTTAGAAACCAGCACCGAGCAAATAGTGTGCACCAGTTCCAGACACACTGAACAAAATGGCACAATACTGTGCTGAGAGTCCTGGGCACCCCGAACCACCAACTCCATCTCTCCAGAGATATTCATCTGAGCCCTTGAGGCGCGGGTGGACTTGGAGGCTACCGTCCGGCAGGGCCGTACTGGTTAGGGGGAGCCGGGCTCACAGCGCACCACTAGTCATAACAGAACCAAAAACTGGAATCACTTATCACAAGATTTTCAGAGTCGAGATGAAGATCTGAAGAAGCAGAAGGCAGCCGTTGGTGGTAGCCAGTAGATGGCAGCAGTATACCAGAGTAGTCGTCCAATCCAATTTGTCAACGTGAAGTCAGTGCAGTATAGAAGGGTAATCCAGTAGAGAGGTCAAACAGGCCAGGTCAGTAACAAGAGAGCCGAGCGATACAAAATTCAGTTCAAAGAGCAGTAGTCTAAAGGCAAGCCAGGTACGTTCCAGCCCAACATATGTGTGGGTGGGGTAAGGTAAAGTGAGAGTAAGCTGGAAGCAATGGTGAGCATGTTAAACATTTCAAAGAGATGGAAACATATGATTTATCTGGATAACTATTACTATGATAACCTCCATGATTATTTCACCAGTTTTCATTATTTTATTGTTTCCAGCCTGGTGAGTCCTGGATAGACGACTGTCACATCTGTAAATGTGACACGTATGTTCAGCAAGATTTCATGAAAGTCAAGGTTTCCTGTTACCCTGTGAAATGTCCACCCTTAAATTTCAGTGCATGTGACAAACCGTGGCTCAAACCTTATCTTACAATTACCGAAAGCGACCGATGCTGTCCACAGATTAAATGTCGTATGTAAACTTTTGTTTTTTATCTGACTCAAAATAATGAAAACACCTAGAAAAAAGAATGTCTATTATATTATGCCTAATGCAGGGCCCCTGTCAAGGCCCCACCAATTATATATTTACAGGGTATTCCAAGGATAAGCCATAACAAAGTCATTTCTAGACAATACCTTTAATATATGACTTTTCGTAAGGAAAGCGCCTCATTATCAAATTGGTGATCGGTGATCCATCGCTTGCACCCTTACCATTCAACTATAGTATTATTCACACCGGCTAAACAATGCTTGGATCTGTGCCTGTTACTGAAACACCACAGCCTCTTCATTCAGCTCATCCGAGACAATAACAGATATTGGATACCCACCGGTTTGTTCCTGAGAACTTACCCTAATGAAAGTTCATCAATTAAAGGGATTCTACCATTAAAACCTTTTTTTTTTCTTGTTAACATGTCAGAATAGCCTTAAGAAAGGCTATTCTTCTCCTACCTTTAGAAGTCATCTCCGGCCCGCCGTTTGGTTAGAATCTCGTTTTTTGTCGGTATGCAAATGAGTTCTCTTGCAGCATTGGGGGCAGGCCTTAGCGCTCAAACAGCACTGGGAGAAATCTCTCCAGCGACGCCTCCATCTTCTTCAGCAACCGCCTCTTCATTCATCTTCTTCCTGCTGGGGTCAGACTTCGACGTCTGCGCAGTCGGCTCTGCCAACGGGCCTCACGCAGAGCCAACTGCAAATGATGGCAGTCATTTTTTGTGGCCGCTTACGCGAGCATGCTCAGTGCACTCTGTAGCAGCCACAAAAAAATGGCTACTGGCATTTGCAGTTGGCTCTGTGTGAGGCCCGATGGCAGAGCCGACTGCGCAGGTGTCGAATTGTGACCCCAGCCAGAAGAAGACGAGTGAAGAGGCAGTTGCATAAGAAGATGGAGGCGGCACTGTAGAATTCTATCGCAGCATTGGGGATGCCCCCAGTGCTGTTTGAGCACTGAGGCCCGCCCCCAGTGCTGCGAGAGAACTCATTTGCATACTGACAAAAACCAGGATTTTAACCAAACGGCAGGCTAGAGATGACTTCTAAGGGTAGGAGAAGAATAGCCTTTCTTAAGGCTATTCCGACATGTTAACGAAAAGAAAAGGGTTTTTATGGTAGAAGCCCTTTAAAGTCCCAGAAAACCCCTTAATTGTAAAATATACTCAAAGACTAAACCTCTACCTAGCCAGAAGACAATTTCTGAACATAAAATAAAAAAATCCTATTAATAGAAGGCTGAAAACCATGTTCATGTAGCAGTCATGGGATGTTGACTCATATTTATATTAAATCCTTCTAGAATGTAACCCATTTTATTGCGAGTATCCAACGGAAATGTGTGCACTGGGGTATGAGGCTGTCCCTACAGTGGTGGACGGAGAATGTTGTGCCACCATGAAGTGCAGTAAGTGACATCTATTCATTGTTAAGAGTTGAAAGAATGTCAATAAAACTTTGGCATTTTGGCATTTTTTTTTTCTATACTGGATGGGGGGGGGGGGGGGAATTAAAAACAGTCATACTCACCTATATCTGGTGCTCCGGTATCCACCCTGCGCGGTTCGGTACTTCTTCTCCAGCGTCTTCTCCAGTGTCTTCCATTGTCCTCATCGGTCACGTAAGGAGGTGTAGTATTGTATATAAGGTATAAAAAAGGTATAGGAGCAAATGATATTACTTGGAAGACTAAGTTGTACCGATGTAGACTTATTTTTGTGACTTTTTTTAAAAATCTGATGTATAAACTCAAAGAGGACATTTTATATCCCCTGACATTGTTGATTTTATAAACCGCTAGCATGGTGACCAAGACCTGAATTCAGCACATTGTCAACTTTGCTGGTAGGTGCAATGGTTGCCATTAATTTTTGAACTAATATCAATGCACTGACAGAGGGGTTGGCCTTATAGTTCATCGTCATCACTGGGCGGTAAGGAGCGCCCCCTGATGGTACAATTCCGTAGTCTAGTACTGTCATGGGGGAGCTTTCCTCTCCACCCAGACATGAGTCTATGCTACAAGGTCAGACCCTCTAACAGTGCGGGTATATTGCACTTTCCAGGGGTATATTGCCAAAAAATTTTCTTGTTGAAAACTCAATAAATTTATGTCTAAGTTCCTGGAGTAAAAAAGTTGCACTTACCTGTTTTTATGCATTTAGCAACCCTTATTTCCAATTTACAACTGCATGACAACGACACAGGATTGTATTTCTTGTAATAAGAATAGGGTTGAGTGATCAGGTTCGGAAAAGACCGTTTACCGATCGGTGATCGAGTAAATTTCACGATCACGTTTGGAATTCCGATCCCAATCTTTTCCAGCAGGATCAAGGTTGGAGGTTATCTCAAGATTGGCTCGACCCTAAAAGTGACTTTCCCATAGAGAAGCATTGACTAGGGTTGAGCGATCGGGATCGGAAAGGTTCGGATTCCGGTCGGCAATCGAGCAAATTTCACGATCGTGATTGGGATTGAGATCGTCTGGAAAATGATCGGAAATCGGATTTTAAAATCGATCTTGAAATCTCAAGATCGGCTCAACCCTAAACAACAACTGTGTGTGGTTCTGCATATTCATACTAATGCTATGTCCACACTTTCGCTCGGGGTTCCATTCTCCAGGTCTGGTGGGGGGACCTAAAAAACAGAAACCCAATCCACTTAAATAGTGGTTACTTGTGTAAACACACAGACCCCATAGACTAAGGTGTCGGTGTCCATAGCCTTTAAGTGATAGGAACATGATACTTATGTTTCCACAGGGCCCATGAATGTATGCAGAGTGTATGGAACTGTGTACCAGGTAAGAGTAATATTTCTTCAGAATTTGCCAGTAGAGAAATGTGTTTTATTATCTGGTGTCCTATTTTTTTATTTTTTGCTTACAGATAGGGCAAGAGATACCGGTAAACAAGTCATCATGCAAAACATGTATATGTTCCGAAAATAAGGACCTAAATACCGGCTTTAATAGTATTGTTTGTGAACCCATTCTATGCAAGATTCATTGTCCAGAGGTGAGTCTGAAACAAGCTCAATACATGACCAAGCTGACACTATTGCCTATATTGTATACATTGAGGCATATTATATACAGTACATTGCATATTGCATACATTGAGGTATATATTGAGGCACTGGCATCCTAATTACATCATGGAAGTCAGATTTGCATATTCTTCCCATATATCGTATACAGTAATATATATTGTTTTAACATGGCAATATGAACTAATGAAATGTGTGAAAGCTGTGAAAGTGTAAGATTTGCGTAAAACAAAACCAATATTTCCCAAACCCTTATCCAATAAGCATGTTGATAATATCTTCCCAACGCATTTCAGCCTGGGCAATTCAGAGCAAATTTTTGGCTCAATTTTTTCACAGATTGTCTCATTTAGCCCAAGTCCACATCCTTTTCCAATAAGCCACCTCCATTGTTGATCAAATGATCTGAACTGACAGTGTCAGAGATTAGAGATGAGCGAACAGTAAAATGTTCGAGGTTCGATATTCGTTTCGAATAGCCCCTCAATATTCGACTACTCGAATCGAATATCGAACCCTATTATAGTCTATGGGGGGAAAATGCTCGTTTCAGGGGTAGGCAACATTCGATCAAATTATACTTACCAAGTCCACGAGTGAGGGTCGGGCTGGATCCTCCGAGAAGTCTTCTCCTTGCAGCGTCCCCGCGGCACCTTCCGGCTCTTCCTTCATTCTGCCAGGCATCGGGCCTGGGCAGAGCTGACTGCGCATGCCCGCACTGCAAGTGGACATGCGCAGTCGGCTCTACCCAGGCCCGATGCATGGCAGAGTGAATTCAGATAGGAAAAGAACCAGCATTGATTGGCCGACTGTATAGCATTCGGCCAATCAATGCCGGTTCTGCATCGAACTTTTCCATTCAAATAGTGAGTGGTACTCGATCGAGTACGAGTATTTCGAATACCGTAGTATTCACTACTATATACTACTCGCTCATCTCTATCAGAGATATCTCTTATATTTAAAGGAGCTGTCCCAGGTTTTTATGGCCTGTCTTTAAGATATATAATATTGGTGGGTGGCCGCCCACTTCGGACACCCATACTGCATTCAACATGAAGCCAAAAGCAGTTGGATTTGTGCCAAATATTGAAGTTAATGGAAGCTGATCTGCTGTATCATCATATGATCGATGAGCCAATGGGCTGGAGCTACCTGCTTCTGATCCAGTGTTGTTTGTAGTAGGAGTGTCAGCAGCGGCCATGTATAGCTGATGAGCGTGGAGACCATCTGTTGGCCCCTCTCTTATCAGATGATTCCCTATTTAAGGATAAGCAATAAAATCCTAAATCCTGGACAACATCTTTATGTCAAAAATATCTGTCTGTGTAGTATTTCTAATATATTAAGATGTAGCCATCTCCAACTGGATTCTGATACCTCGCTGTGCCTTGGAACTCCCAACAAAAACCACTGCAAACAATGGAAAACAATTCGAGTTAAAGAGATTACAAACGGTGTACTCAATGGATTTCAAGTCACGTTAAACTTGACTACATCTGTGTGAATTATGGAGATCTTTATTTCTGATCTGAGTTATACTTTCTACTGTAGGGCTATGAATATGAAGCATCTAAGAGTGAGTGTTGCGGAGTATGCGTTCCGGTGTCTTGTATCCTCACAGCTCCTGATGGATCTAACCATTTATTGAAGGTGCCTTGAGAAAGTAACAATATCAGTGTTGATTCCTTTTAGAATCTTTTTTTATTATTTATATTGACATAGGAATTTCAGATCCTATTGTTGAACCTTTTGTTTTTATCCGACCATTACTCCAAGTGTTTCTACTCAGTGCAAAGATCTTTTTGTTACACCTAGACCATAACACTTCATTGGTCCAAATGGCAAGTAGAAGGCAACAACATGGACACTATATGTTGAACGTCTTGCCCTTCTATGACTAAAGACTGGTGAGTCAGAAGAGAAAGACGCTCGATGTAGATTGTCCATGTTACCATGTCATCCTACTTGATGTTTGGATCAATAAAGTTGACGATAAGTGCATTGCCAATTCAGTTAAAATAATGGACTTCCAATGAACACCCAACCAACCTCATAATAGTCAATGGAATCCCTTGCGGCGTTGTTCATGTCCAATGAAGATGTGAACCTAGCCTTAGCCAAGCCATCAGATGGTGTAGAGGACTGTTCACATGGGAGGTGAGTGGGCATTATTTCCTTTCTTTCCTCACAAGAATTATTTCTATTCTTCACTTCAGCCTGGAGAATCACAGTTCCTGTCGGGTGATAACTGTACAAAATACACTTGTGAGCTCAGAGGAAACGTCTTAATGACCTCATCCCAGAAACTAGTTTGCCCTACAACAGATGCGGAGGAGTGTACGTCTGTGAGTTACTTGTATAATTTTTTTCTTTCTTCTGATAGACGTGACGCGAGTCAGGATTTTCTATATAAATCCCATCAGTAAATTTGTAAAAAGTGGTGAGCAGGACTTAGAAAGAGGGAAGAAGAGCACATGGGCGGCAAAAAGGCCGGTGCGCCAAAGATATGCTACAACTATTCCCATCTATACCACAGGAGGCGTGTTGAGTTATGATTCCTTACTTTTGGTTCTTGTTGATCTGTCTGAATACTGCCCTATTCCCTCATCTCTGAAATGATTTTCCACCACACCCATCTCTTTTTCCCTCTGATCCTCAAATAGTTATTCTTAGCCTTACCTGTGTGATTGACAGCCTATCTGCCAATCAAGTCTGGGGCAGGTCCTAGACTTCCTATAAACAGGTCATTAGCCCACACATGTTCGCTGGCTATTGTCACTCTGTCCTTGCTATGCTGTTCTTTTTTCTATTGTATTATATTTACTGACTGCTGATCTTTGCCTTTTCTTGTTACTACTCTTCTGGATTACGATTTGGTACTGCTTTGTATTTCTGGCTTTGACCCTTGGCTTGCAGACTGTTCTTCTGTGTTGTCTTGTCCACATTTATTCAGAGAAGGGGTTGTTGCCTAGTTGTCCCTGTCATTAGGAGAGTTGAGACAAGTAGATAGGGATAGGGCTGGGTCAAGTTTAGGACTAACTTTCTCTGTCTTTCTTTTCCTCCCAGGTTTCAGCAGCAGCACTGGGGAATTGCTCAACTAGCAATTCCCTAACACAAAGTTTATTAACCCCCAAGTCACTTAAATCAATTATTAGTTGTGAATTTGATGCAGATTTTGCTTTTGCAGTTCTGCAACAAATACGCTATGTGTGAACTTGAGCCTTAAATCTTAACTGTAAGACACTTAAATGCTAATAAGATATAAGATTTGTATTACATAAGTTTCCACATGAACCAAATATCTGTACAATATTTCAAAATCTGATCTAAAACATAAAATTATAACCTATCATTAGGACATATTTATCATTTTCCAATTGTTCAATTGATGTTACAGAATTAATTATAAAATTATTATGTTTTGCAGGGAGTGTTTGAGAAATCTCCAGATGGTTGCTGCAATATTTGTAAAGGTAATAATATGCCTGAAGTTTGCTTTATATTGGTGGATTTATTGAGCAAATTCAAAGAGGGCCTGGATGTCTCTCTTGAAGATAAAAATATTACCGGTTATGGGTTCTAGATTTTATTACGGAAAAATTGATCCAAGGTTTTATGCTGATTACTAGAATGGATTGGGAAGGAATTGTTTCCCCTGATATTGGACAAGTGGCATTAGTCTTGGGGGGGGGGGGGGGTTGCCTTCCTCTGGATCAACACTGTAGGGGATTGTAGGGTTATAGGTTGGACTTGATGGGCTGATGTCTTCATCCAACCTCATCTACTATGGAACTATGAATATACACTTGAATTCAAAACTCAGAACATTGCTATTATGTAAAAAAATAATCTCGTGAAAACTGTTAGTACGGCCACTGGAAAGAGGGATTGTTGCATATTGGTTCCTGAAATAGAGAGAAGTACTACAATCCTGTTACATTTCTCATCACTCCCCCCTCCACTCACATTCCCCTTGCCTTCGGGATAGGTAGCTTGTGGCTTGGCTTGTAGACTATGTATCTAAATCCATAAAACTTGCACCCACCCTGACAATGGGGCACATGCCCCAGTCAACCCCATTAGCTACAACGCTGATTATAACTGTTTCCAAAGTTAGCCTTCAAACTAGTTCCTAGCAGTCCTGGAATATGGGAAAACATAGCAGTAGAAACCTCATATATTCAAAGCTCCACAAAGCATAGAAGTAGCTTTACAATGTTACCCCGGCCTTCAGTATTGAACTTAACAGATACAAGCTTGTACAACAACATATAATTCACAGCAAAATATTCATAAAAGGAGTCTCAGAAATGCCCCATTAGTTGTGCTTTCTTGACAAGGGACCCTTGAGACATTACATGAGTTTATTTTACTATTACATTAATTTACACCTCCTGCCGCCTCCAGCTCAAGAACATCCACCGAATTCGCCCCTTCCTCACCCAGGAAACTACCAAGATGCTCGTCCAGGCCCTCATAATCTCCCACCTAGACTACTTCAACACCCTTCTCCATGGACTCCCAGCTAACACCCTCGCCCCCTCCAGTCCACCTTAAACTGCACTGCTCGCTTAATCCACCTCACCCCCCGATCTTCATCGGCTGCTCCCCTCTGCCAGTCCCTCCACTGGTTACCCATAGCCCAGCGAATTGAGTTCAAGCTACTAACGCTAACATACAAAGCCATCCACACCCTGTCCCCTCCATATATCTCTGACCTCATCTCCCGCTACCTGCCCACACGTAAGCTCAGATCCTCCAATGACCTCCTACTCCGCTCTGCCCTCATCCGCTCCTCACACAACCGTCTCCAAGACTTCTCTTGTGCATCCCCCATACTCTGGAACTCCTTACCACGACACATAAGACTGACCCCCACAATCACAGACTTCAGGAAGGCCCTGAAGACTCACCTATTCAGGAAGGCCTGCAACCTCCAATAACACTATCACCGCACCGCCATCTGTACAGTCTCCCCCTCTCCTTCTGTCTCTACCTCCTTCCTTCATAGATTGTAAGCCCTCGCGGGCAGGGCCCCCTACCCCACTGTGCCAGTCGGTCATTGTTAGTATTATATCTACCTGTATATTCTGTGTATTGTATGTAACCCCCAAATGTAAAGCACCATGGAATTAATGGTGCTATATAAATAAATAATAATAATAATAATAATAATAATAATAATAATAATAATAATTTATTTCTATATTTCAGTTACAAAATCTTGCAGGATACAGAAAAATGTAACTGAGATTTCACAGAATGGTTGTTCCGCCAATATCAGTTTGTCATACTGTGAAGGATTGTGTGCAAGTTACAGAAAGTAAGTAGGCATTTTAATGTAGGATTTTAATAGATTGCGTAACCTTCTTTCTTTAATGTGTATATTAATCTGTTGTCCTGTATAGTGCTGCTGGGAGTGATACATACAGATGTGTTCAACATTAGGTCAAATTTAGATAGACAATATTTTTAATGCCACCAATTCAATGCAATATCTTATAGGGAGTCTGTCAGCAGCAAAATGGTTATAAATCTAACCCCAGTACTTTGTAGAGGCGAGTACACCTAACTGGAAAAATCTGGAGCCACATCAACCAATCATTTGGACTGCTAAACATAAAATTACTCGAACTTTAACTTTATACTTTATGGAACTGTCGACATCTGATTTGGCTAAGGTCACCAATTCCTCACGAATCCAATTTAATACAAAATTGTAGTAAGCTTACAAAAGTCTTCAAAGACTACATCTACCAAGAGACAACAAAGGGTGACTGTACATAAGCACAAATCGGATAGATACATAACATATCACCGTGAAATATCATATCAGAAAAGCTGCTCATCTCTAGACATGTCTATGAGCCATTGTAAAGAATCTAATGCATCTTCTGCCTCTAAATTTAAGATAATAAATTAAGCTGATTAATTAATTAAAATTTTATCATTGTATCTATTTTTGTTCTCAACAGATTCTCTGAACTATCACTTCAAATGGAAGGAAAATGTACATGTTGTCTGGAAACAGAAACCATGGAGATAGACATTGAACTGATCTGTCCTGGGGATGTAGAAAACATCAAAATGACCATGTTTTCTGCCAAAAAGTGTGCTTGCTCAGCTGTGCCTTGCACGCCATAGGGTTTGCCTCCATTCCATACAATTTCAGGTAATCTTCAGACTAGCAAGATATATGACCATCAAAGATAGATGACCTTCCTAAAGAACAATCTATATTTCCATATTTGGAAGTTATCAGATTATATTATTATATAAACATCAAACATCTTGTTATCGAGGACCTATCACCACCTCCACCGACTTCAACTCTTTGAATCCTCCAATAGGTGATGCTCCGCTGATTCTGGCACAGTTAGATTTTTTTTCTATAGCTCCCTTTGTTCCCAAGCAATAATTCCTGTTAATTTTAGCCCAATTTTGCTCTCTACTGTCAGGTGGGTGGTCCTGAGCTCTAGGTGTGTGGTCCTGGGTGGTCCTGGGTTGTTAGGTAGGCCGGCCTGGGTGGCCCTGGGCTGTCAGGTGGGTTGGTCTTGGTGGTCCTGGGCCCATCTGATAGCTGAAAGCTTAACTGTGTTGAAACTAACAAAAATTATTGCTCGGGAACAGGCTGGGAGCTAGAGCAAAAATTCCAACTGCGCCGGAATTGGTGGAGCAGCACCTATTGAAAGATTCAAAGAGTTAGAGTTGGTGAAGGTGGTGAAAGGTCCTCTTTGAGCAAGCAGTCTAGCTCACCTGATATGGATGGAAATGTTGGTATTCTATGATCAAGAGCAAGTAAGGTTGGAAAGTAGATTTTAGTTCTTATGGATGTTGTCTTATGGACATGAAATAAAGTAACTGATTTTTATGGATGTTGGACTCTCCTTTCTATTATATGTTGTTGTTCCATTGCATCAAACAGCATATGTTTAACATTTATTTGAGCGATTTCCACTTTAACATATTCAGAACGTCACAGATATGTTTTTTAAAACAACAAGTAACCCCTTCCTGAAATATTACATGTTACTACTCTAGAATCTGAGCCCTCTCCATACACGGCAAGTGCTGGTGGTTATACCTAATTGGTGACAGCCATGGTCAGTTGATCCTACATATCCTCCATATTTAAGTCAGATCACCACCCCTAGAACGTCATAGATGAGTTGTGATCCATTGTTATTGGGCTATCAAAGTCTTCCAGATCTGTCAAAGACAATACAAGCACTACAGAAGTATTACAGCATGTACAGTGGTTAAATTGGGCTGGAACGCTCCAGAACTCAGTTCTGGCATGACTAAAAAATGTCTGTCAGAGTCTGGTATGTACTACGAAGCTGTCTGACACGGAATGCTAACATAAAAACAATGTTACTTACCTTTCTTGGCTCCGGAAGGCTTCAGACCTACTTGGTGACATCCCAGACATCACATGGGCCGGGGCTTGCGTCCTAATGTGTCGTGAAATTTATATTGTGAGCCCTATATGGGACAGTGACTGACAACGTATGTAAAGTGCTGCGGAATATGATGGCACTATATAAGTAAGTTAAATAAATAAATATAAATAAATATAAAAAATTGGAGCATATATGGTGTAAATATAGTACAAAGACAACTGACATTATTATATTCTGATCAAAAGATTATGGACTGTGATTGGAAATGTAGAAGGTAGCCATAATTTTTTCCAAATTTCTGATATGCCATGCTGAATGCTTCTGCCTCTTCGTTTTTAGTAATAGTTGGAAGTCTCAACATCCAGAATAAAAATTGGACCTCTGAAGATTAGTTTCATCCTGTTTTTGGATAAAGCGATCCTCCGGTTAGTTTTGGTCTTAATTTGTTCATCCATAGTGCAACATTTCATCTTCGAAAATGGAGCTTTTTTCAAGGCTTTGAGTATCACCTTCATATTATGCCAGGGCTGCTAGCACAGAAACTGTCTACACATCAGACTTCCAATACAACTCTGGTCCTTGCAGATGTTTTTTTCGGGATGATTCAGTAGTAGTTGAGTATATATATAACGGTGATGAACAAGTATAAGGGGATGTTGTGGGGTTCTTCTCATCATCGTGCATTGAGGACCAGGAAGTGGAAAGGGATAGGTCCTAAAAATACCTTGGGTATATCTGGATGAATTAGTCTGAAGACTGAATGTAACCAAGTTGTATAAGAAAGAGGCTAGTCGGCTGTTCTTCATTCAGCAGCTGTGGTTCTTCCAGGTGCCTAAGAAGTTAATAGCATGGTGGTCACCTGAGTCCTGTTCTACACAACTCTGGAATGGGGTGGATAAAGCCAAATCAGGGGATATTAAAAAGAACGACAAGATGATGAAGAGGATTGGAGCAATAGCTGGGAAGCAGTTTGACAAGTAGGAGGCAACTATAAAGCGTAGCCCAAGGAAACCAAAACTAATGAAACCCACATTATCCCAAGTCCAGGGGCCACTTCTTAGGGCCTTGTTCAACTCTGTGGCCTTCTGGGGGAGCAGTATATCAACCAGGGACAGAAATAGACTTGAAAGGTTGATCAGAAGGGCCAGCTTTGTCCTGGGGAGCCCCCTGGACCTGGTGCAGGTGGTGGGTGACAGAAGAATACTGTCCTTGGTGACCTCCATGCGGGAGAACAAATCCCACCCCATGTATGAGACCTTGATGGAATTTGGCAGCACTGTAAGTGACCGTCTGCTTCAACCCAAGTGTGAGAAGGAGATATCAGAGGTCCTTCCTTCCAACCGCGATCAGGCTACATAATCTACATCAGACCAAGCGAAGATCACTCTGCACAGAGAACTAAATGATTCTGAAGTCTTCCTTCTTTCTTTCTTCTCTTCCTTAGCTGCTATGGACTCCTAGTATATCTTCTCTTCTCAGCATATGTGTGTCCTGTAATATATTACTGTGTATTATCCTGTATCTGTATTACTATGCTACTGTAACATGCTGAAATTTCCCCACTGAGAATTGCCACAATAAAGACAAGTTACTCAGGGCAGGTGACAAAAACAGAAGCTTCCCTGTTAGTAGAGATTGGCGCAAATAGACTGATTGTGCGTCTGACTAGTGACATAAGTGGTGGTCATGAACTGATTGAGCCTCATTTGTGTAACCGCCAAGCCCTGGGCCTTTTGACAAGTAAAAAACATAGAGTTGTGTACAATCCATCAGCTCAGCTTGCTGAATGCAGATGTGAACCAGGCCTAAGTCTCTTGGATCAGAAGAAGGAGCAGGTTCTGCTTTAAGGCTAATCGCAATTCACTATAATCCCATCCACTTTGTTGTGGCTATAAAACATTGCTGTTTTTTTCCGCTGGGTTTATGCCACATGGGGCGCCGACATAAAACAGGTTTATAGAAGAAGCTTATCTTTAAAAAAATTTTTATCCTCTAGCCATATTCATTCACAAGAAGCAGCACCTGTGTTGGTTTATGTTACTCTTCAATATTCACTGGATTATTACCTTTATTATTCCACTCGATCCGAGCCGGTTTACTGCAACTGCTTTTCATCATGTATGATTAAACTGTGATGCTATTCATAGGGAATGAAAATATCATGTTCAGATATTTTGTGCCCGTTTACCTTTTGTAACAGTAATGCCCATCTGATTCCCTTCACTTAAAGGAGTTTTCCAGAGTTTCTCATCACTCTGCACTGATCAGACCATGTGTAGTGTTTTGGGTATTTGACTTTATTGCATACAGTACATTGCTTCCTTTCCTGCAGATCCTCAGCGGTCACATGACCTATCTAGAGTGATTTCCTCCAGATCCGGTGACTTGACACTTTCTCACTGTCCTCTCCTGTCGCATTACTTATGACTAGACCAGATAACGGTTATGTCACTAGAAGATGAGAAGGTGGGTTAGTGGTCGGAAGGCTGGAGCGTGTGCTCTTCAGTGAGTGGTTACTTTACATGAAAGGGGCAAGCATTTGTTATCAAATGGGAGAGTGGTTAAAGGGGCATACATTAATAGCTCTTAAAGGGGTTGTCCCATCACAAGGATCCTATCTATACTGCTTGTTAATGTGGATGTAAAACTTTTCCTAAATACGCTGCTTCAGCAAAACTGCTTTGTTTGTCCACTATATCACTTTATTCAATTCTTTGTGGCCACAGCCCTGACTTAGCTGCTCATGAGTCAAGTGATGTATCTGCTGCTCTCAGGGGGGAGGGAGGAGGGGCTAAGTGCAGGGAGCGAGCCTGTGTATCTAGCTATTCCTATGTCTACACCACGTGACCTAGCTTCAATTCTGAACTCGTCTTCTGTTCTCCCAGTTATCAGGTTAACTAATTCAATTGTGTTCATTATGGCAGAGACAGGCAGTCTCTGTATGTAACACAGAATGGAGTTGCTCCTGCCTGTACTTCATAGTCCAATATTGTGCATATAGTGTTTTTTGAGGACCTTTGATGACATCACAGGCCCTTCAGCTGCCCCATAGGATCACGCTATGTGATGGGCGGAGCTACACGCTAATTTGGGGGCAGAGCTAAACTGCAGATTGCATGTGAAACCCCGCCCACCAAATGATACAAGAAACCAGGAAGAAAGGAGATTTTACAGCAGTGAAGACTGGTGAGTATGTGATGTGGGAATACCCCTTTAAGCCCAGAAAATCTCGTTTAGGCACTGGCTATAAGATGGACTCATTAGAATTAGGCTTTTTACGTACAGTATCTGCATCATGCTTTCTACTGTAAATGAAAACCATAGGGATTGTTTCACTATGGGATCCATTACATTCTGGCATAGTGTCCGTTGTTATGGGGGGGAAAATAGTGCTACTTAAGGCTCTAATCTTGCCATCAAAATCACAGCCTCCAATGACTGATAACAAGGATATGCTAATATGACAGACATTATGGCAAGTCCTTTACACAATACCCTTACTTACATTTTAGATGACTCCTTGTAAGGTAAGCAAATGCTGCCATCCAGTGAACAAACACTGGAAGATGCCAAGATAACCAATAAAGAGCAGTAATTCCGACATGTTCATACATTTTATTGATATACTTTGCAGAAATTGAGTTTAAAGGGTTATTTTTATGCTATAAATCCTCTAGGATATGCTCTCACTTTGTGGTTGGGGAGTGTTTGAATTCTGGGTCCCCCACCTAGCAGAATATTGCCACAGCCACATACTGTACAACTGTAGCACAGAATAATTCACATGAATATGCAGGCAGAGCTAAACCAGCACTGTGGCCCTTTCATTCTCACAATCAGTGTTGACCCCCACCAATGTTAAAAATGTTTTTATCCCTGAAATGTGGCAATTGGAATTAGCCTCATGGATTCTTCTTTTATTTTTGCCTTTTTCTGGATCAACACTGTAGGGTTATAAGTTAGACTTAGTGCATGTATGTTTTCATCCAACTTATCTGCTATGTTACTATTAGAGATGAGCGAGTACTGAAATATTTGAGACTCGATATTCGTTTTGAGTAGAGCCTCAATATTTGTCTACTCAATTGAATATAATGGTATACAGTACACTGTATAAGATTCAGCCAATCAACGCTGGTTCTGCAGGAGGGATGCTGCAATACTATCCTGTGGGTCTATCATTCTTCCCGCACCGTGTCCTACTCCTTCCACTTTGCTTTTAGGGCCGGTTCACACTAGCGCTTGCCTCCCGTCCAGAAGGAGTCCGCAGGAGGACACCCCCCCCCCAAACGGAATATCAGCACACCTGCAAGCGCTGGATAGTTAAGCACACGGACCCCATAGCATATAATGGGCTCCGTGTGCTTGCCGTGTACTGCCCACATGAATCATTCATGCAAGCAGTACGCGGCAAGCACAAAGAGCCCATTATATGCTATGGGGTCCGTGTGCTTAACTGTCCAGTGCTTGCAGTTCCGCTGATATTCCATTCGGGGGGGTCCTCCTGCAGACTCCTTCCATACGGGAGGCAAGTGCTAATGTGAACCAGCCCTTGCTCGTCCTGCAGAACCAGCATTGAATGGCCGAATGCTATACACATTCGGCCAATCAATGCTGGTTCTGCAGCAGGCTCGTCTTTGCTAGTTGGGAGAGCTGGCAGCTTGTGGTTATGCGGGAGCTGACTTTCTCATAGGAATGCATTGAACAACGTTGATTGGCCGAATGCTATACAGTGTACAGCATTCGGCCAATCAACGCTGGTTCTGCCGGAGGCTCGTCTGTGATGAGGCGGAGTCTAAGATCGGACCACAATGAAGACTGCTGTGGTCCGATCTTTAGACTCCACCTCATCACAAATGAGCCTCCGGCAGAACCAGCGTTGATTGGCCGAATGCTGTACACTGTATAGTATTCGGCCAATCAATGCTGGTCAATGCATTCTTATGAGAAAAATTCAGCTCCCGCATAACGCAAGCTGCCTGCTCTCCCGACTGCTGGAGCAGCACTGCGTCCAGCAGGTCCGCCCCAATCCACCGCTCACTTTCCTTGTACATCTGCGGCCCGCACAAAAGTCTCAAACTTTGTCTCTAAAGTTTAGGGACAATGTTTGAGACTTTTGTGTGGGCCAGAGCATATAATGGGCTCCGTGTGCTTGCCGTGTACTGCCCACATGAATCATTCATGCAAGCAGTACGCGGCAAGCACAAAGAGCCCATTATATGCTATGGGGTCCGTGTGCTTAACTGTCCAGTGCTTGCAGTTCCGCTGATATTCCATTCGGGGGGGTCCTCCTGCAGACTCCTTCCATACGGGAGGCAAGTGCTAATGTGAACCAGCCCTTGCTCGTCCTGCAGAACCAGCATTGAATGGCCGAATGCTATACACATTCGGCCAATCAATGCTGGTTCTGCAGCAGGCTCGTCTTTGCTAGTTGGGAGAGCTGGCAGCTTGTGGTTATGCGGGAGCTGACTTTCTCATAGGAATGCATTGAACAACGTTGATTGGCCGAATGCTATACAGTGTACAGCATTCGGCCAATCAACGCTGGTTCTGCCGGAGGCTCGTCTGTGATGAGGCGGAGTCTAAGATCGGACCACAATGAAGACTGCTGTGGTCCGATCTTTAGACTCCACCTCATCACAAATGAGCCTCCGGCAGAACCAGCGTTGATTGGCCGAATGCTGTACACTGTATAGTATTCGGCCAATCAATGCTGGTCAATGCATTCTTATGAGAAAAATTCAGCTCCCGCATAACGCAAGCTGCCTGCTCTCCCGACTGCTGGAGCAGCACTGCGTCCAGCAGGTCCGCCCCAATCCACCGCTCACTTTCCTTGTACATCTGCGGCCCGCACAAAAGTCTCAAACTTTGTCTCTAAAGTTTAGGGACAATGTTTGAGACTTTTGTGTGGGCCAGAGATATGCCTGTAAAGGAGCTGCATGCGGCGCACGGGCTGCATGTTTGACATGCCTGCTATATAGCATTCGGCCAATCAACGCTGGTTCTGAATCGAATCTTTACTGTGAATAGGAGTAGTATTCGATCGAGTACTAGTATTTCGAATACTGTAGTATTCGTTTGAATACCTACTCGATTGAATACTACTCGCTCATCTCTAGTTACTATGTTACCCATTAAAGGGAGTTTGTGAGAAGAACCAAACATATCAAACCAGTCCAGCAGACACATTAGTTTAGGTTAGGGTCACCTGAATCAAACATTGTTTTTCTCTTGTGATTTGGTGCATAGATACCTCCATTAAAAAAAAGAAAAAAAATTGCACAAGATATGATCCTGTTATGAAAGTGCCAGACAGCAATTCCTCAGTGCTGTAGATGAACACTGGAGGAAGGGGCACAAGAGACAGTGAACCCTGGTCTGAAACCCCCCACTGTCCCTTCCTGCTTGCCGGTCCTATCCTAGGTAATAGGCGACAACTGGACGACAAAACCATTCCTAAATACGTGACACACAAAACGCGGACAAGACAAACAACAACAAGGGAGGTCAGCTAGACAGGGGTCAGCAACAGTCGAGCAATGCAGTGTCAAAATCGATATTCAAAAGAGTAGCCTATAGGGAAAGCCAGAGGTGAAGAGTCAGACTACAAGAATAAACAGCAAGAGAAAAGCCAGCATGCACAAGGCAATAGCAAGCACTAATATGAATGTGAGCCAAGAATAAATAGGGAGGAAGAACCCGCCCTGGAGTTGATAGGTGGATAGGCTGCCAATCACAGGACAAGGCTAAAATTAACCACTTAATGAACAGAGGCAAAAAAAAAGGCCAGAAGACGGGTGTGGTGGAAATTCAATTACAGAACTAGAGTCGTTTTCACACAGTGCAACCAAAAACTCTAAGCAAGGAATTAAACTGCACACACCTCCTGCACCGCAGCATGTGAGCAGAGGGTGGCGCAGTGACCCTAACAGGCAGAGACGTCACAGATACACTATTTTAGGTGCCTCAGCTTAATGTAATACAAAATCGTAACAATTATGTCACCATAACAGACATGTCCATGGCATGATTGTTTCGACAGGTCGTGGGTGTCTTGACCTTTACAAATTTCACTCATTTCCAGCTAAATATCATGTTAGATCTACGTTTTGTTTCCATATCCCCAACATACTCAGTATGGTGCCATAAAGTGTGTTGGAATTTACTCATTATTTCTGATATTTCTTGCACTAAAAAGAAACAGTTTACCACATGACAGCTGGGTTATCAAGAATTCCTATCCAACCTTCTCCTAACAGAGATGGCCTCATATCTCTGTCTCTTTCCATCTCCTCTTCCCCCTCCCCTCTCCGTAGAGCTCATTGTAAACTGACACTACTCGTGCAACTGAAATTGCTCAAAAAGTTTCTTTTGATGCACCAATATACTAATCAGATCTTTTATATGAACTGTATCATTTTTATGAGCAGCTGAAATAGAAACATCTGAACGTCTCTTGAAGAAATACGTGGCATTTGCTGCAACACATTCCTGAAGTAGCAATTCCACATCTCTTACAGTAAAGATGCATTGAGATCCCTGCATAATTTACCTTTGTTTGTGCAGCCACTGTGGCCTCTTGTACATTTAAAGGGAATGTCCAAACGCAAATTTAAAATTTTAATTCTACACTAAATTTTAAATTTTTAATAGAAGTAACATTCATATTACTGATTCCCCACTGCTCCGATTTGGCTGCTTACGGGGTCCCCTACTAATCTCTGCTCTTCCTGCTCTATGGGTGGCATGCTGACACAGACATATGACTTCCGCAGCCAAACACTGACCACAGATGTGACCTCAGTTGTGGATACATCTTCACTGGAGGAGGAATGGTTACTGGAACACTGGCAAGGTAAGTTAATGAGCTAGTCTGGGATCTGATTTACTTAGGAGATCTGGGATGTGAAATGATTTAGGGGTCTTTCTCACACAGACTGCTTACTTATGCCCCCTCTCAAATACTCTTCCCATGACGCCTGTCTCTCCCACTCTACTCATCATGTGCTCTTTGTATCATAAAGACTTTCCCACTATGCACCCCTCTTTCTCACAAGGGTCTCCTCTACTCTCCATTGCCTCCTCTCTTATAGACTGCTCCACGTGGCACCATTTTCATCACAGACTGTTCCATTGCCCCGTCTTTCTCATAAACGTGTCTTCATAGTCCCTTCCTTTCTTAGAAGCTACTCCCCCTCTTATCCTCACAGACTGCTCCCTGTGCCTTTCCATCTTACATAAATTGCTCTGCATGGCCCCTCTTTCTCTCTTATAGTCTCTTATAGTCTCCTTCCTCCCCCCATCTGCTCCTCATGCTTCCCCAATCTCACAGATTGCTCTCATCTTGTTCTCCTATTCCTTATTATTAGAGATGAGCGAACAATAAAATGTTCGAGATTCGATATTCGTTTCGAGTAGCCCCTCAATATTCGTCTACTCGAATCGAATATCTAACCCTATTATAGTCTATGGGGGGGAAAATGCTTGTTTCAGGGGTACGCAATGTTTGATCAAATTATACTTACCAAGTCCACGAGTGAGGGCTGGGCTGAATCCTCCGAGAAGTCTTCTCCGTGCAGCGTCCCCGCGGCATCTTCCGGCTCTGAATTCACTCTGCCAGGCATCGGGCCTGGGCAGAGCTGACTGCGCATGTCCACACTACAAGCGGGCATACGCAGTCGGCTCTGCCCAGGCCCGATGCCTGGCAGAGTGAATTCAGAGCTGGAAGACGCCGCGGGGAAGCTGCACGGAGAAGACTTCTAAAGGTAGGAGAAGAACCAGTGTTGATTGGCCGACTGTATAGCATTCGACCAATCAGTGCTGGTTCTGCATCAAACTTTTCCATTCGAATAGCGAGTGGTACTCGATCAAGTACGAGTATTTTGAATACCGTAGTATGCGATCGAATACCTACTCGATCAAATACTACTCGCTCATCTCTACTTATTAACCTCCTCCACAAAACTGTCTTCCAGCAGCTTCTTCTTCCCCTTTGCTAATTTTCCCTTGGGGTAAGAGCTCCCCCTCTTAATCCACTCATATGATCTACCAAATGCAACTCCATTCTAGGAAGACCCTTTAATATTTCTGCCTTCCTTGGTACAATACCACTGTTGCTGTAAAAACACATCCAACGTGGTGAGGTCTTGTCAGAGCACCCTTCCACCCACACCGTAACAACCAAAAAAATTCCAGGGCAGATCCTTGGCTCCACCGCACCCCTGACTACACTTGATTTCTGAATAGAAGAGGTTCTAAGTCCTTCCATGTTCTCAAGCTCTTTAGCTACTGTTTTCCTCTCAAGGCAGCATTATAAAGATTTTTCTTGAAAGAATTTTGGGGATGACAGTTGTCAATTGTTTTTATAGTAAATAGTCTGTTTTGAGAACACATTTATCCAATTTGTCTATTTTGTGACACTTTTTCACAGCCATCAAAAAACCTGACATACCCTATCTTTGGCCATGAAAACGGACATAGATAGTGGCATGTGAATAGACCCATTGCATATCATGGGTTCTATAATGGCTATGTGATGGCCATTATGTGAATAAGTGCCGTTGTGCTCTTGCACGAACAGACATGGCCATTCTTCACAGTCATTAAGTCAGTGAAAAACGGTATGGCCATGTTCATAAAGCCTTACATATCGGAAAGACTTAAAGACTTAAAACCAATTACAACCAATAGGCCAAGGACTACAAATATAACAGAAGCCCAACCTGGACGCTATCTCAAAATATGGAGTGGTCATCCAAATACCATCATGGGCAAACTATGCCGTAGACAGCAATGTCAATATATCATCCTTCATATAACTAAATAAATTGTTGCAAATGTTTGTCAAATCTATTTAACAGCTTTAATACATATCAAAATATCACAAACGATTCACTAATGGCTTAATACATGACTGCCTTACATTTAGGCTGAGGCCCCACGTTGTTGAAACGTAGCTTTATTTGTTGCAGATTTTGCTGCGGTTTTTTGAGCCAAGGTCAGGAATGGGTTGAGCAGAAGGGAGAAGTATAAATGCTTCCTTTATATTCCCCATTCCTTTTGTAGCCACTTCTAGGTTTGGTTCGAGAAACCGCAACAAAATCTGCAACAACAAAAAAAAGTGTTTCCACAATGTGGGGCCTTAGCCTTAGACAGTATTAGTAAATTTGGTCCACCGTGTTATTGGATATTACTAAGGATATGGCGCTTCAACATAGGCATCTTAACTAGAGATGAGCGAACACTAAAATGTCCGAGGTTTGAAATCCGATTCGAACAGCCGCACACTGTTCGACTGTTCTAACGGATTTCGAACCCCATTATAGTCTATGGGGGAAAATGCTCGTTTCAGGGGTCCGCAACATTCGATCAAATTCTACTTACCAAGTCCATGAGTGAGGGTCGGGCTGGATTCTGCTTGAAGTCTTCTCCCAGCGCTGCACCCCCGCGTCTTCTTCCGGGTGGAATTCACTCTGCCTAGGCATCCGGCCTAGGCAGAGCCGACTGCGCATGCGCGGGCATGCACGAGCATGCGCAGTCGGCTCTGCCCAGGCCCGACGCCTGAGCAGAGCCGGCTGTGTATGCGCAAGCATGCCCGCTCATGCGAAGTCGGCTCTGCCTAGGCAGAGTGAATTCCACCCGGAAGAAGATGCGGGGACGCAGCGCGGAGAAGACTTCGGAAAGGTAAGAGAAGAACCAGCGTTGATTGGCAGAATGTATAGCATTCTGCCAATCAATGCTGGTTCTGCATCGAACCTTAAACTTCGAACAGCTAGTAGTGTTCGATCGAGTACGAGTATTTCGAATACCGTATTATTCGATTGAACACCTACTCGATCGAACACTACTCACTCATCTCTAATCTTAACATCACGTAATTGGTTATTAATATTAATTTCCTATCCATAACCAAATCTATAACCCCCCCCAACAAAAAATAATTAAAGCCAATAAACAATAAACTTTATAGATCAGAAATTAAAGGGATCCTATCATACAAACGCTTTTTTATCTCGGAATAGGCCTCGGGCAGAGCAGACTACGCATGCCCACAGGCCACAAGAAAATGTCCGCTTGCACAGTAATGTAAGCGTCCATTTTCTCGTGGCCTGTGGGCATGCGCAGTCTGCTCTACTCAAGGCCTAGAAGTCTGAAGAAGAGGATGAACAGGACGTTGCTGACGAAGACAGAAGTGGCGTTGGAGAGAGTTCTCTCGCAGCATTGGGGATACCCCCAGTGCTGTTTGAGCGCTGGGACCCGCCCCCAGAGCTGCAAGAGAACTAATTTGCATACCGACAAAAACATACGGAATGGTGGCACAGAGAAGACAACGAAAAGTAGGAGAAGAATAGCCTTTCCTAAGGCTATTCCGATGTGTTAATGAGAAAAAAAAGCGTTGGTATGATAGGATCCCTTTAAACTAGTATTGGTTCTCTTTTTTGTACAATATTATTTTCTTTTACGGAAGAGTGAACCAGTCGCTTTATAAAAAGTAACAAAATGGAATCCAGTCAAAAACTTAGCAGTGGTGGAATTGAGATGACTAACTAGATCGTTTTTGTACATAGGCCTTGGTAGCTTTCGACTAACAGTTTAACCCTATTTTGCTGATTTTATGGAGGTCACGGTGAAATTGAGTTTGAATTTTTTGGTCTAATAATTTCAGAAGTGCCTGTATACATATCTGGAATAATCCTTTTGAAGCTTTTAGCCGTGTCCATTACTCAGGCTATTCTGTATTTTGTCATGCGATAATTTTCGAGTGATAGCAACTGCAAACACAAGACATAATGCCCAATGGACAAGGCAACCTTTGGCATCCTATGTAGAGTTCACGCTGCTCTCATTAATTATTTTGATAGTTCTTTGATATTGCCCAAACAATGCCAGCCATGCAGCTGTTGTAGGTGTCGGTTAACTACTAGTTCTACAAAACTTGGCCTCTTCATGGAACGACTTACTTGATATGCTTCAATATACTCAAAGTCAAACATAATACTCAGTAACAGGCAAAAAATTCTTATTATATTTTTTGAAAATATGAACACTCAGGTTGTGGTTACACTTGGGTTCGGTGAACATTTGGAAGCGAAGAATAGAAACCCGACCGCATGAACCAAACATAAGAACTGCAATAACAAAACCATTGGCTTCATGTTACAAAGATTTTGGAAGCAAATAATCAAATTAAAATAATTGAATTTTTTATTATTTTAAATAAACGTATTGCATAAATATTAAAGAGGTTATCTGAGACCTATTGGTACTAGACATTGATGACTCATTACAGGATTGATCTTCAGTATTTGAGTGGTGGGGTCTGACACCTGGACCCCACACCAATTATCTCATTCGGCTGCCAGAAGTTATATGCAAGGTATATAGTCAGAATCAGCTCTGGTCCTGTTGAAGTTACCCCTCGTTTACATCTGTGTTTGGTAATTTGTTCGGGGAGTCCGCATGTGGACCCCCCTGAACAGAATACCAAAGGCATTGGCAAGCGGTGTTCAGTGAAAGCACACGGAGGCAGTATCCGCCTCGAACAAGAGGAGAGAAAAGTACTTTGTGATCTACTTTCATGTCCGCATGATTCGTGCAGGCAGCCCGCAGAGAGCACACGGACCCCATTATAGTCTATAGGGTCCATGTGCTTTCACTGCACACCGCTTGCCAATGCGTTTGGTATTCTGTTTGGGGAGGTCCCCATGTGGACTCCCCGAACAGATTACCAAACGCAGATGTGAACGAGGGGTTACTGAGAGCAGAGCTCCCAGAAACAGATTATGTCTCCATACACTGTATATAGATTCTGGCTCTGTACACTATAGCACAACCCTTGTAATACAAAAATATACCACAAGTGTTATCATGTTAAACAATACAATATTGGGGCGACATGGTGGCTCAGTGGTTGACACTGCAGCCTTGCAACGCTGGAGTCCTCGGTTCGAGTGTCACCAGGAACGACATCTTCAAGGAGTTTGTATGTTCTCCCCGTGTTTGCATGGATTTCCTCCCTCTCTACAAAGACATACTTAAATGAAAAAAAAATGTACATAAAAAAAAATACAATATCAATATCAACATTAAAAAATCAGCTCCATTTATCATTTGTATCATACCATTGAAAAAAATTTTTCATCTTAAGATTTTGTGAAATTTGTGAAACTGCATAAAATATATATTTTTTCAAAGCGCAAGACCCTGCTGTGTTCTTATTTTATCTGTCTGGTATTGCATTGTTTTCATGTGATTGAATAATAATTTTCATAATCTTTATAATCTTACACTAGGTTCACACCTGCCTTGGAGTTTCCTTTCTTTGGGTCCCATTGGGGTTGGGGTGCCCATGGCAATCTTGGTCTTCCAATTTCTTTTGCGTTCCTCGCAGTGTTTGATGCTCTCTTGGTGATCTGGAGTTATATGGGCACATCGAAAATCATGATGTTCGCCATTCCCAGGTCACTGCTGAGGTCCACTCACAGGCCTCAGCGCTGTGCCTGGGCTGATGAAACACATAAGAGGAACAGACGTCACCAGGAGTGCTCTGTTTTAGCTCTGAAGATACTACATATTTGGTGTATAATAGAGGTGGGCAAATTGGTTCACAAGAAACTGGATTGGACCCAAATATTCCAAATTGGAACAATTTGGAATTCATCTCGGATTAACTAAAATGGTCGCTGACATTAAATTATTATGCACAGGGATCTCTTCAGATAGAGTCCAAGGGAAGGTGACAAAAAAAAATAAAAAACCTTTTTTAGTCACCACCTGTTACCTCTTCTTAGCCTACTCACACCATCCATTTGTGGCTCTTCTCTGACGTCATGCACCCATGGGCACACCAAGCGACATGACATTCTATAATGTCAGAAGGGCGGTGTCAGGCAGGGAGTGTGATGTAAGCTCCAATCAGGCAACTGGTGTCAGAGCTCAGAATCACACCCCTTGCTTGCTCTTGCTTGACACCGCCCTCTTGACTGTACAGAGCCTAAATGGTATATTAGGCACCAAAGGTAACGGCATTGATTGCTTGGAAAAAGAGGGGGGGCTAGAGAAAAAATCCAAATTTGACAGAATCAGTGGAGGACACATATTCATTTATGAATAGAGATGAGCGAGTAGTATTCGATCGAGTAGGTATTCGATCGATACTACTGTATTCGAAATACTCGTACTCAATCGAGTACCACTCACTATTCGAATGGAAAAATTTGATGCAGAACCAGCGTTGATTGGCCGAATGCTATACAGTCGGCCAATCAACGCTGGTTCTTCTCCTACCTTTAGAAGTCTTCTCCGTGCAGCGTCTCCGCGGCGTCTTCTGGCTCTGAATTCACTCTGCCAGGCATTAGGCCTGGGCAGAGCCAACTGCGCATGCCCACGCTACAAGAAAATGGCCGCTTTGACTGTAAGCGGCCATTTTCTTGTAGTGCGGGCATGTGCAGTCGGCTCTGCCCTGGCCCGATGCCTGGCAGAGTGAATTCAGATTCGGAAGACGCCGCGGGGACGCTGCACGGAGAAGACTTCTCAGAGAATCCAGCCCGACCCTCACTCGTGGACTTGGTAAGTTCAATTTGATCGAATGTTGCCTACCCCCGAAACAAGCATTTTTCCCCCATAGAGTATAATAGGATTCAATATTCGATTCGAGTAGTCGAATATTGAGGGGCTACTCGAAACGAATATCGAATATTGAGTATTTAACTACTCGCTCATCTCTATTTATGAAAAGAGCTTGACTTCAGATTAACTAAAGACTCCATGTTGCAGAAACGTAGCCTTTTTTTTTTGGGGGGGGGGGGGGGGGTAGCCAAAGACAAGAATGGCATGTTGTCATACCTAAAAAACTATATTCATTGATTAAACGCAGACAATAAAAACTTGGGTTAACCTCCATTAAATAACTATGATACCATCAGGTCAAACAAAAAGACAAAGTCATATCCGAAAGGACAAAGCAACAAGAAGATAAAACTTTTGTAAAATAAACAAAGCTATAACAGCAAAGCACACTATGACTTTACGCTACGAAAATGGGAACTCAAAGTTCTGCATCAGACGGTGTCGCCAATTTAATGTACTGTAGCAAATGGCCATTGTACAATACAGGATGCACAGTATACACAACACCTATATAAAGGCACACACAGCAGATTGGTTCTAGATCTAAGGGGTTTGTTACAGTGTATGACATTACCGTCAGCCATTCTAGTCCTGCAATTTCTAGGTACCAATTGGTATTTCATGGCCGTCAGAGACCTCTAGGTCTTCAATGTTTGTACACCTATTTAACTACTTCACCTCTGACAAACGGATATTGCAGTGCAAACACTATATACAATAGAAATTTCTGTAATTGTCCTGACCCAGAGAATAAAGACTTAGTATATTGAAAATAGAAAAGGCTATTAAAGGGGTTTTCTGGGCAATGAAAACTTTTTTTCAAAAAAGGTCACTTACTGCTATTAATAGGTTACTGAATTTCTCCATTATGGGATTATTAAAGGATTATCTTATCTTATTTTACCTTATCTTATCTTAATAAGTGCAACCAAATACCTTTAGCAGTGTTCTAAGTTATTTCTGGCTTTCTCTGGGAGCTCCTGGAATCTTCTGTATTTGTTTGCATGTGTAGCTTCCTTTCCCATTTTCCTACAACTACCATGATTCATTGCAGTATATTTGAAGTTGACTGTCACCATCTCCCTCTCTCACTCCCTCCCCCTTCCTCTCTCACTCACTCCCCCCTCCCTGTCTCCCTAGCTAATACCTCACTATTATCCCTTCCCAGCTAACAAACTCAGCTCCCTCCCACCCCACCATACTTACCTGTGAGCCTGTCCAGATCTTCTGGTCATGGGAGATCACTTCCTTTTGTGGGGCCGGCTCTTGCTCTTCTTCACGTCAGCCAGCGCCTATATAGAGTCGTAGTGCCAACATGCATTGTAAATGACAATCCAGCTCTATTGCGTTGGTATGGAAGGCCGACAGATGTGAAGAAGAGAAGAAGCTGGCCCACCTGAAGGAATTGATTTCCCACGCCCAGAAGATTCGTAGTGGAAGACAGGTAAGTATGATGGGGCGGAGGTGTTAGTATAAGCAACGTTCCATTTCTGGAAACAGGGAAACGGAATGTCAATGGAAAATCTGAAAATGTGCCTGGGGCGGTCCAATGACTATCTCAGAATCTGAGTAAATATATATTTTTTTTTTGTAAGGTAAGTAAGTTAAAGGGATCCTATCATTCAGATGTGACTAACACGTTAGAATAGCCTTAAGAAAGGCTATTAGTCTCCTACCTTTAGATTTCTTCTCTGTGCCGCCATTCCGTAGAAATCCAGATTTTCTCCAGTGGCCCCAGCACTCAAACAGCACTGGGGCGTCCCCAATGCTGCCAGAGAATGCTCCAGTAACGCCTCCATCTTCTTCAGGAACGTTCTCTTCCTGTGTCTTCTTCCAGAGCAGGCGGTGAAACTTGTAGGCCTTGAGCAGAGCCCACTGCACATGCCTACAGGCCACAAGAAAATGGCTGCTTACTTACTGTGGCTGCAGGCAGGATCTGCCCACATCTAAAGTTAGGAGACGAATAGCCTTTCTTAAAGCTATTCCAACATGTTTGTCACAAAAAATTCCATCTAAATGATAGGATTCCTTTAAAAAGTAGGCAGGGAAGGGTGTTACTTTGGGTTCCTTTGTGACCTTGTGGACAGTTATACAACTTGCTCTCAGTGTGATCTTTGTCGGTCGACCTCTCATATGGGCAACATTCTGTCAGACAATTTTGATAAATCTGTCTTTGTAAATTTTCACAATTTGCACATTCAAGGATTACTTGGCCTTCTTTATATATCAATTACATTTAAACATATAGTTAAAAATTTGATTTATGGTTCTGCTGGGTGTACATTTAAAGGAATATATTCTGGAATAAAAATATTTCAATATACATATTTTTAGAATAACCCAGTGACCACTTTTCAGGTCCCATGATAGATTTTCGTATGCCAGCATGAAGACAGACTTCAGCAATGACTGACTGACCCAATCACATGACAAGGCAACAGCACCAAAAGGAATGTGGAACGAAATGTAAAGGTTTATATATTTGTGGAAGGCCAAAAGCTTTAAATTTACTCTCCAGTCAAGACCTTTACTCCTAACTTCTCTCCATTCCCTCCTTGGTTGAAGGTGTCTAACTCTTCCTGGTGGGTTGAACACCTAACTGCCATACGTTTCTCGCACAAATTCCCCACTTATTGAGTGAGTTTAGGCTACTAAAAATTTTTTCCTTTATGAAAAGGTCCAAGAACTGCAGGTCTTAGGTCCAACAACTACAGGTCTTAGATCCAAAAACTACAGGTCTTAGGTCCAACAACTACAGGTCTTAGGTCCAACAACTACAGCTCTTAGGTCCAACAGCTACAGCTCTTAGGTCCAACAGCTACAGGTATTAGATCCAACAGCTACAGGTCTTAGATCCAAAAACTACAGGTCTTAGGTCCAACAACTACAGGTCTTAGGTCCAACAACTACAGGTCTTAGGTCCAACAACTACAGCTCTTAGGTCCAACAACTACAGGTCTTAGGTCCAACAACTACAGGTATTAGATCCAACAACTACAAGTCTTAGGTCCAACAACTACAGGTCTTAGGTCCAACAACTACAGCTCTTAGGTCCAACAACTACAGCTCTTAGGTCCAACAACTACAGCTCTTAGGTCCAACAACTACAGCTCTTAGGTCCAACAACTACAGGTCTTAGGTCCAACAACTACAGGTCTTAGGTCCAACAGTAACAGGTCTTAGGTCCAACAACTACAGGTCTTAGGTCCAACAACTACAGGTCTTAGGTCCAACAGTAACAGGTCTTAAGCCCAACAACTACAGGTCTTGGGTCCAACAATGGCATTCTAAGTAATATACTCCTTTTGAACGCATTCTATTGTATTTTTTGGCCAGAACAGGTTTGACCTCTTACATGTGCACTTTGCTGAAGTCTTTCCTTCCCAGACAGAGTGAAGTTCCCTTTCATGTTATAATGAATTGGTGAAATCTGCATTTGATTATCCAAATATAGACTGAACAGCTGTAAATATATTAGTATGGGTAGTTGGCAGGCCACCTTAATGGAGATCTTTTTAAAGATGAACATGGTCTCCTAACACTTGCAGACTTTTACCCTTCAGTCTTCCCTTTATGTTTTAGGCTTGCAATGTAGTTGGCTCCATACGCTTATTCATCTTCCATATGCTTCCTAATTTCAGCGGCAGCATGTCGCTCACGGGAAAAAAAAGTAGTATGGCAGTCTACATAGACCACCATTGTGAGGGGGCGGATTATGACATGGATTACGCACCATAATCCGACCCCTCTGTGCCGTGTGAACGGGCCCTCAGAGTGCCAAAGTACTATATTATCATTGATCCATGGTATTTCCCGATACAGAAAATTTTGAGACAGAAAAATAATTATGTAGATCATTTGTTTACCCAAGTCCATGAGAATCTGGAGATTCAGTCAGAAGGGTTATCCTCCAAGAATATTGGATGAGACATTAGGGAGAAACTCCAGGCTCAACTTACTTAGAAAGATCAGGACCTTGAATTGTAGGGAACAGAAGGCTTTCTTTTTTGTTCCACTACAATTCTCAATCAGAAGTTCTGAAAAATTGGCAAACAATTCGGAGAGATTAGAGAACTGAGTAAAATATCATCTGATAAATCTAGTATCAGCTTTAAGGAGGAGCAGGATTATCAGGGATTATTTAGTCAAGAGAAGATTCACTCCACATAGGAATAACTGGACAAAACACCAGTTCCCCAAGGGTAATTTGGCAGGCAGTTCCTGCGAATTTTGGAACTATAATGTATGGAGTGGATACCTGTAGGTTGGAGGGATAGATTGAGGAGTTAATCAATTTATTAATAGCAAATCCAAATTTGTAGCGTTCACAATTTTCTGCTCCTACTACCATTTCTATATAGGTAAGACCATTGGAAATCTATATGTGTCGTCCCGCAAGCATTAAGATCTATATTGACTGGTCAAGGTTGCCCTTGTTTAACCAAGCATATCAGAGAAATTCATGATAGTGATCCATAGCTCCTGAGATTTGCAAGGATACAGATTTTTCATGTAGGTTTGGCCCATGGTGCCTAGTATAATTGTCAATAAGTTAGATGGATGTTGAAAACAAGCGTGCTGAGCCCTCGGGGACTCAATGGTAGAAGCAAGATTTTTCTGGTGGTAAAAGAGGTTTTTCTATAGTCTGCTAAGTAATTGGAGCAGTAGTATACTTGAATGATCTATATACTGTATGTATAAGGTGATTGTTCTTGAGGGGATCTTTCATGTCCTCAGGCTAGAAAGCTGACAGTGCTCTGAATTCAGAGCACTGTCGGCTTTCCCGTTATGTGCCCCTGGGCTGGAGATATCAGTGCCGTTACCGATCTCTCCCCACTGTCATAAGGGTGTTCCAGACAGTCTAGGAGAACTGTGAGGAACGCTCCCCCTGACGATACTTGTCCATAGCTCTGTACTGTCAGAGGGGGCTTTCCTTACTCCCAGTGATGGCGCTATGCTATCAGGAACACCCCACCCTGACTGTCATCTATAGACTAGTATTGGGATGGGGGGCCTTTCTCACAGCTTAGCATCATCGCTGGGCAGTAGGGAATGCTCCCTCTGACAGTACAGGGCTATGGACGAGTACAGTCAGGGAGATGTTCCTCACAGCTCGGCTAGACTGCCAGCAATGCCCTTATGACAGTGTGCAGAGATTAGTAACAGTGCTTGTCTAGCTTACTTTATGTTTGAGTAAACATAATCCTAATTCCAAATCATTGCATTCTTGTTTTCCTTACATTTTACATGGCATGTCAACTTTTTGGGAGGTGAGATTTCATATGGAAACAAAAATAAAAGGGCTCAGTTCAGCGATTCTGATTTTTTTTGACAGTCAGTGGGTCTCATGTCAACATGACAGAGGTTTGTAAAAATGATAGATACCCTTTAAGAGGTTGACTATTCAACGTTATATAACAAAACCTGTAAAAAACGAAACCATTACATATGAAATAAAAGCTTAATCGTACGTCCATGGAGTAGATATTCTTTCCACCCTCCAAGTCTCTTTGTTCATAGTAGGTAGTCATCAGTATAAATCAGCCATTACCACACCCCATCTACGTTTTATGCCAACCTCACTCGAACACAATATAAAAGCTTGACTCCGGATCGAACACTTTGCCCGATGCTAGTCTACTTCTATTGAGCTGAGTACGCTATGGGATTCTTTGCTGGAATCCCACTATGGGTCTTAATTGTATGTGTGGCCAAGACACAAGGTAAGTGTCCACCTTAGGGCAACTCAAGTTACTTGGTCAGTTTGGAATCTTCACATTTCAATATTCTTTGGTCTAATAATTGTCGTTGGACTTCAGTTTGTCTCGCATTTATATTGATCTTAAGGAGGACATTGATACGATATTGTGAGATTTCTAGTATTAAGTGCATTGCTTTGTGTATATATGTATATGTGTTCCCTGATCTTGTACGTGATAGTTTAGCTCAATGACTTTACCAAAGTCATTTGGAAGTGATTTGAACAATACTGCAGCCAAGATACTGATCTACACAACACAGAGAACAATGTTTCCCACTGTAACCAGTGAAGCGTGGATCACAATCAATTGGTATTCGTAAAATAATCTGTGAAAATTGTAAAAAAAAACAAAAAAAAAAAACAAAACCTCATTATTTTATGGGTATAATTTTTTTTATTTCACATTATATTATTATGTTATAGAGGCAAATATATATGTAGATTCAGAGGAGTTGTATATGAGTAGAAAAAAAATTCTATTTTTTTGAAATAGTGCCGCTTTTGTCCATGGCTATGTCTGGTATTGCAGCTCAGATGTATTTGCTTCTCACATAAAGTGATAATTCATTGGTATTATCCTATCCTATTAGCACCCCTGTTTTCAACAATAATTCTGAAGAAGTCCACAGATCAATGCCAACCTAAATCATAAATTCAGTCACAAAGGGACATGTCTTGATGTCATGGCTGTCTTGATGCAATACTCTAAAGAAGCTGATACAACTCCTTTCCTATATGCACAAATATGAGTATGTGGATGTCATAGAGGAGAGTCCACATTCAGGAATCCATACTTGTCAACTGTACCAAATTTGCTAGAGGTGTCCCGATTTTTAAAGTATAGCCCATCAAATATTTTTCCTGGGCACCGTTCTGGGAAGCATTTTTTGCATTCGGTCACTACCTTTATATAGTGTCTAAGATTATTATATCCAACTATAGTATTATCCAATTCTGGATCCTCCATAGCCCCCCCTCCCTCCATTTTGTAATGTGTGGCCTCCTGTAATTCTACCCCTTATGTCTGTACAATGAACAACATCAGTATGTGACATCCTGATGTTATTCCATGTCCGGGCCGACATATGCAGCAGCAGGCTGGGCAGGAGGGGATCCTGTGGAGGATTGGGAAGTATTATTATATTATAATCTATTACATATTGGAGTAATCAAATAGGTGGTAAATTGTCACTCTGTGGGGGCAACTAAGGGGGCATTATATGGTGTGGGTGCCAGTAAAGGGACTTTTCTCTCTGTGGGAAGGGCTATGGTGCCATTATATTATGTGGGGAGAACTTAGGGGGCATTATATTGTGTGGGAAGGACTAAGGTGGCATTATATTGTGTGGGAAGGACTAAGGTGGCATTATATTGTGTGGGGAGAACTTAAGGGGCATTATATTGTGTGGGAAGAACTTAAGGGGCATTATATTGTGTGGGGAGAACTTAGGGGGCATTATATTGCGTGGGAAGGACTAAGGTGTCATTATATTGTGTGGGGAGAAATTAGGGGGCATTATATTGTGTGGGAAGGACTAAGGGGTATTATATTGTGTGGGTAAAACTTAGGGGGCATTATATTGAGTGGGAAGGACTAAGGTGGCATTATATTGTATGGGGAGGACTTAGGGGGCATTATATTGTGTGGGAAGGACTAAGGTGGCATTATATTGTATGGGGAGGACTTAGGGGGCATTATATTGTGTGGGAAGGACTAAGGTGGCATTATATTGTGTGGGGAGCACTTAGGGGATATTATACTGTGTGGAGCAGTTGTATGTTAAGTTTGGAGGGGTACTTTAGGATTGTGCAGGCCGGACTGAACTGCAGTACCCAAGCTATCATACAAAGCTATCATACAAAGTATACAGAGGTACTTCTGGATGACTAACTTTGTAGGTGGGTTTGGGACATAGTGGGTCCTACAATAAGCCTGTTCTTTTTACTGTATACCAGTATTATGAGCTTGTACATAACGGTGTGCACATAATATATATGGAATAATGGAAGCAGAAAAACAATAACACATTCTTCTGCATTTTTCCCTAAAAGCTTTTTTCCCTGCTACGTGGGGCCTTATACTTAAAAACTACCAGTCAAGTCAAGTCGATCGTTCGTTCATATCTGTGTCAGAGTCTCCAGAAGAGACTCTGGCTCAGATTCTGGCAAAATTGGCGGAGAGAAGAGTCCTGTATGGAGGACTATTCTCTGCGCTGGTTTTAGTTTAAAACCATTGGAAACCCAGTGGACCCCATTAAAGTCTATGGGGTCTGCAGGTAGCCGCTGTTTTAGTGGATGGGTTCTCCATCATTCGGGTGGATATTACAGAGTAATAAATGAACATTCAATTCAATCAATAGGTGAGACGTCCCTGCTCGAAAGACCCTATAATGCATTTCTTATAAAGCATACCTACAGTTCACAAATGGTAAAATAAAATAAGCAGCTGAGGACAAAGGACACTGTTGACCTGTCATGGTGCCACTAAATCTCCAGAAACACAATACACTTATAATCTGTTCGGTAACTTTGTACCTGAAGACAATTGTGATTGTTCTCGCACTGACATTATTGCACTTGAGACTTTCTTTCTGTCACCGAGCCCTGTCCAATACAAGGTTATTATCCTAATGCTATTGTTATTATATTCCATTGTACACATGTGCCACAGTAGAGTCAATGACAGCTAAACTTTACAAAGAACTTTAGTGATTTTACACCAAATGCATCACTTTCAACGAGAGTAACCGGACTCTTAGGCACTATGTTCCATATATAGCCATATATACCACCACTGTTTTATAATATGTGACTCCAGTTATAGTACCTACTTGATGGTATATATAACCACGGTCTATACGGCACAACCAAAGCCTATCAACAAATGGTGTTAAAAGATTTCACAAAAAATTCCAATTAATATACAGACCATAACCATATGGATTGCATATTATAAAACTACTGACTGTATATTAACTGGACCTGACCTCTTGTATAATACTTTCATGTGTTTTTTGGTGGTGCACTATTCTTCCACTTTTTACATGCATTTTTTTTTTTTTAATTTTCTTACTTTTAATATGTTTCGAGTCTTGCACCCTCTGTTGATAGATGATTTTTTAATATAGAAGTCGGGGTGTGGGTGCAAAAGTTACCTCTACACCCCACATTTAACTAAATAAATCCTTTAATGGGAATGTGTCACAAGAACTGACTTATACTCGAGTATAAGCCAACCCAAGTATAAGCCAACTCCCCTAAATTTACCACAAAAAACTGGGAAAACTTATTGACTCGAGTATAAGCCGGGGGGGAAATGTAGAAGCCACTGGAAAATTTCAAAAATTAAAATGGTATTTGCGTGCAGTAGATGCTGGGAAAGGGGAGGGGGTGTTTTGGTTGTCTGTCTGCCCCTTCCCTGAGCTTGAGGACTGTTTTTTTTTTCCCCCACGCGGAATTCAGCCTGGCTGTATATAGGGTATCTGCAGTGCTCCTATTACCCCCTTCCCGATGGAATAGGAGCGCTGCAGATCCCCTATATTCAGTAGACCGGGCACTGTCAGACACAGGGATACCTAATGTGTTTGTGTGTCACAGTCATTTTCTACTTTTCTATGTATTCTAGGGAAAGGAGGGATTTACAACTTTTATTTATTTTATTCTTTTATTATATTTTTTAAAGCTTCTTTATTTTCACTATTTTATGGGAGATTCTATACAGTACTATTGCAGCTGGTCATAGACCGCCCCCCCCCCCCCCCCCAGGAAAAAAAAAATTATTTTGCTTGACTCGAGTATAAGCTGAGGGGGGCTTTTTCAGCATAAAAACTGTGCTTAAAAATTCGGCTTATATTTGAGTATATTTAAATAATTTTTTAATATCTTTTTTTAAAATTTAGAAGAAGAATAGATGACAGGAGAGCAATGTAGGATTACAATGGGTTATGGTCATGAATTACCTGGAGCACAATCACAAGTGTCCATGAGTGCTGCCCCACCCCACCTGAACCACTGATTGACCGTTCTAGTTTCCAGTTAGGAGAAGGCTTGGACCATCACCCAATACAGAGACAAGGGACAGGAGATCATTTGGTGTAGAATTCCCAGGCACTGCATTGGTAGAGAAAGATCTTGTGATCATAGTTCTAGAGCAATAAAATTGAATAAAAGTGGATTTTGCTATATTGCAACCTGCATAACCACCACCAGCAAAACAGTGCAAAAAAAAAGAAAAAAAGCTGCACTTCTGCAACGTGAGGTCTAACAGTAATGTCCACGATAATGGCCAGTGATTCATTTTTCACAGGAACATTCGCATTATCATTATACAATAACAGTCATAGAATGACGGATGCAGATGGAGCCCCCTTCATCTGCACCGAGCATAATGACGAAGGCGCCAGAAATAATGATGTCATTACGCCTGGAGCACCCCACATAACCACTGGGACCCAATCACAGGCTCCAGCAGTGAAGCCTGAAGCACGTTGGCTCAATGGTTAGCACTGCAACCTTACAGCGCTGGAGTCCTAGGTTGAAATCCTGCTAAGGGCAACATCTTCAAGGAGTTTGTATGTTCTCCCCGTGTTTGCGTGGGTTTCCTCCAGGTGCTCCAGTTTCCTCCCACACACCAAAGACATATTGATAGGGAATGTAGATTGTGAGCCCTATATGGGACAGTGACTGACAATATCTGTAAAGCGCTGCGGAATATGATGGTGCTATATAAGTAAGTATAATAAATAAGTCTGAGGAGCAGGGCATCAGTCACAGCTGAAAGAGCTCCAGAGTGGATGCTGAGCCCAAGACAGGTGAGTATCCGTATTTTTTTTATTTTTTAATCACAGCAGGGGGTGTCGAGGGGGACATGAAGCATGGCAGAACCCTTTGAATGCTGTCATGTTTGACCGCGGCATCCAAGGGGTTAGAACTGTGTGATTCATTACCACAAAGTGTAAGGAAATACAGATTTGATGTGAATCAAATATTTCCTGAAATTGGGATCAAATTCCACTTCATGAGCTTCGATTTGCTCATCTCTAATAACTAGCCCAACAAGCAGTCGGACTCAGACCACCACCACGTAATGGCATATACTTTTTATTTCTAATTTAGTTAACTTTTCTCCTACTACACCTAAAACAAATAGTAAAAGTATTACTCCACCTACGCCTTATCCATCCCACCCCATATCTATTCAATATGTCAGCAATACAGTGTCTATGGTATATTGGAACATTTTATGAAGAAATGTATTTACTACGTTTTCTTTTGTTACAGCTTACCTAGCAGAACTTGTGGTTTCTTCTGATAATGATGAATATCTGTATAATCGGCAATACGGTAATTTTTTACAATATATGCATCAATAACATTTTACCATTTCATTTTGGAAATATAACTGTATTGTAAATGTTATATTGTATATTTCAGGAATTGTAAGATGTTTTTTCACTCCCTTATCCGTCCTGAACATTCCCTTCCTGTCAGATTAATGATAGTTAAAATATACCAACCTTTCCCTTACCAAAGAAAAATGTATTAAATGTGGTGCAAATACAAATCTGTCTATGAGGGGTGATATCTCGCCTCTTCAGAAGAAAAATATTAGTAATGTTCAAATCCAACTGCCCAATCTTTATCTCCACCGATAGCTCCTATTCCCCATACACATTGGACGATTGGTTAGTCCTGCTGAAATTGGTGGATTTGGTCAACATTTCACTTAGGGCTGGTTCACACAGGCACTAAGGAGGTGGATTATGGTGCGTAATCCACGTCATAATCCGCCTCCTCACAATAGTGGTCTATGGAGACTACCAAGCGGGCTGCCCATTATAGTCTATGGGAAAAAATGCTCATTTCAGGGGAAACCACTATTTGACTAAAGGAGAGTCACCAAGTCCACGAATAGCAGGAGGAGAGTGTTAAGGAGGAGCGCTGTGCAGTTAAAGCGCATGGACCCCATTATAGCCTATGGGGTCCGTGTGCTTAACTGCACAGCGCTTGCAGTTGCGCTGATAAAAAGTCAGCTCCCTCGTAACAGCAAGCTGCCAGCTCTCCTGACTAGCAAAGACGAGCCTGCGGCAAATCAACGCTGGTTCTGCCGCAGGTTCGTCTGTGAGAAGGCGGAGTCTAAATTCAGACCACAATGGAGACTGCTGTGGTCCGATATTAGACTCCGCCTCCTCACAGACGAGCCTCCGGCAGAACCAGCGTTGATTGGCCGAATGCTGTAAACTGGCCAATCAACGCTGGTCAATTCATTCCTATGAGAAAAAGTCCGCTCCCTCGTAACAGCAAGCTGCCTGCTCTCCCGACTAGCAAGGACGAGCCTGCTGCAGAACCAGCGTTGATTTGCCGAATGCTATACACTGTATAGCATTTGGCCAATCAGAGCTGGTTCTGAATCAAATATTTACTGCGAATAGCGATAGTATTTGATCGAGTACGAATATTTCGAATTCCATAGTGTTCGATCAAATACCTACTCGCTCATCTCTAGTAATAAGTGATTTTTCTTTCAGACAGTTATATAAATTTGACCTGTCATGTTCCTTTATACATCGAGTAATCTCTAAATCTAAGGATTCTTTTTATTTTGACTGCTGCAATATTTTTGTTTTCTTCCACAGGGTTTGTGGGCTTAAGGTCAATATCTGACCCCTCACAGTACGCATCTCTACAAAGCCGTAAAATTATATGTAAGTATAAATAAAATATTCTTAGCCACAACAAAGCAAAAACTACCGTTTTATATCAGTCCTATCTATAGCATAAAACAAGTAGATATCATTATTTAGAGTCTTATACTGTCCTACGATGTTCGATAAAATATAGAAGTGCAGTTCTAGATGAGCAGTAGACTGTATAAAATGAATTTCCTTGCTATAGACTCAATAAATCATAAATTTAACACTATTAAGCAACTAAAAAATGTAAAAAAAAAAAAAAATACAAACTAAAATTTTTCCATAAACAGCACCTATTTAGTTTATCGGCAGTGCCATGTTTTTCTTTTCTTTGGGAGTCAACATATTCATACAGTTGCCTCCATGGAAATCATATGTTCCGGGTATAGATTAGTAGCATACAGTAGGCCTAAGCGGAGTACAGTAGACCTGAGCGTAGTATAGTAGGCCTAAGCGGAGTACAATAGGCCTAAGCAGAGCACAGTAGGCCTAAGCGTAGTATAGTAGGCCTAAGCGGAGTATAGTAGGCCTAAGCGGAGTACAGTAGACCTAAGCGGAGTATAGTAGGCCTAAGTGGAGTACAGTAGGCCTAAACGGAATACAGTAGGCCTAAACGGAGTATAGTGGGCCTAAGCGGAGTACAGTAGACCTAAGCATAGTATAGTAGGCCTAAGCGGAGTACACTAGGCCTAAGCTTAGTATAGTAGGCCTAAGCGGAGTACAGTAGGCCTAAGTGGAGTACAGTTGACCTAAGCGGAGTACAGTAGACCTAAGTGGAGTATAGTATGCCTAAGTGGAGTACAGTAGGCCTAAACGGAATACAGTAGGCCTAAGCGGAGTATAGTGGGTCTAAGCGGAGTACTGTAGGCCTAAGCAGAGTATAGTAGGCCTAAGCGGAGTACAGTAGGCCTAAGTGGAGTACAGTAGACCTAAGCATAGTATAGTAGGCCTAAGCAGAGTACAGTAGGCCTAAGCGTAGTATAGTAGGCCTAAGCGGAGTACAGTAGGCCTAAGTGGAGTACAGTAGGCCTAAGCGGAGTACAGTAGACCTAAGTGGAGTATAGTATGCCTAAGTGGAGTACAGTAGGCCTAAGCGGAGTAGAGTAGGCCTAAGCGGAGTAGAGTAGGCCTAAGCGGAGTACAGTAGGCCTAAGCGGAGTATAGTAGGCCTAAGCGGAGTTTCCTTCAATATGTATTAGTGTGGGACAACTGATAAACTCGCAATGTTTCTTACTTCTATATAGAAATTTGCATGTTGAACTAATGCCAAACCTGTCTTTACCATCAGCGCTGGGCATCGATTTTAACAAGGTCTGCAGTTACTGGAGCAATTTTCACTACAAAACTTTCAACGATAGGGTTTTCTACTTCCCTGGAACTTGTAGCTATGTTTTTGCTTCACATTGTAAGAACAACTATGAAGACTTTGTCATACACATCAAACATGAGGTAGATGAAAACAATGATGTGTTGTATACCAATGTCACCTTAAAAATCGATGACATCAAAATCCAGTTAACCGAAGAATGTGTGCTGGTCCAAGATGAAATGTAAGTATGTTTTCCCTAAAAGGTAATCGTACTCGAAAATAGCAATTATGGTTGTATCAGTAACGTATCCCATTTATGTAGGAAGGGAAGGCAAAAAGGGCAATTGTCAAACAGCTCCAGGGGACTAACAGTTTTATTCTCCTGTACTTTTGCCTATCGGTTTGAGATTGGCAGAGCGATCAGGTGTTCTAAGCAGCTTCAAGCATCAGAACCAATACAGAGATTTAAGGCTTTAACCTCGTCGCTCCTTCTAGACATAGGTCAACATGGATTATTAGGAAAAAGTGTCCTAGAACTAGAAGGCTTTCACTCCAGTGCTCGGCTTCCATTCATGGATTCCATCCCCATTCAGCTTGAAAAATGCAAGCAGGACTTTTCTCTTTGCGTTTTTTGAGAGAATCTGGGTGGAAACCTTGTAGACCCCATTATAGTCTATAGGGTTTACAGGTATCTGTGGGCAACTGTGTTCACAGCACTCATAACATAGCATCCAGAACTGAACCCGGGGGTACACCACTTATAACAGAAGACCCAGCACTTAACCCTGGGGTACATTACTTATAACAGAAGACCAAGTCCTGAATCCTGGGGTGCATCACTTATAACAGGACGCAGCGCTGAATTCTGGGGTATATCACTTATAGCAGAGGATCCAACACTGAACCCTGGGGTAAACCACATATAATAGAGTACACATCACTGAACCCCAGGACGTGCCACTTATAACAAAGGGCCCAGCACTGAACCCAGGGGTACACTACTTATAACATAGGACACAGCACTGAACCCTAGAGTACACCACTTATAACAGAGGACCAGTCAGAGCTACAGTCATTGACGACAACTCTTTGGTTATGATTAGAGATGAGCGAACAGTAAAATGTTCGAGGTTCGATATTCGTTTCGAGTAGCCCCTCAATATTTGACTACTCGAATCGAATATCGAACCCTATTATAGTCTATGGGGGGAAAATGCTCGTTTCAGGGGTAGGCGACGTTCGATCAAATTATACTTACCAAGTCCACGAGTGAGGGTTGGGCTGGATCCTCCAAGAAGTCTTCTCCTTGCAGCGTCCCCGTGGCGTCTTCCGACTCTTCATTCACTCTGCCAGGCATCGAGTCTGGGCAGAGCCGACTGCGCATGTCCGCACGACAAGCGGACATGCGCAGTCGGCTCTGGCCAGGTCCGATGCCTGGCAGAGTGAATGAAGAGCCAGAAGACGCCGCGGGGACGCTGCACGGAGAAGACTTCTAAAGGTAGGAGAAGAATCAGCATTGATTGACCGACTATATAGCATTCGGCCAATCAATGCTGGTTCTGCATCGAACTTTTACAATCGAACAGCGAGTGGTACTCGATCGAGTACGAGTATTTCGAATACTGTAGTATTCGATCGAATACCTACTCAATCGAGTACTACTCGCTCATCTCTAGTTATGATGCTTATAACGGTTATAACCACCAATCCAATTAAAACTATACTATCCAAGCCAGTGGACCTCATGAACAATTTTCTACAGGCCAAGTTGCCATGCCATTTTTAATGCAGACGGAAAAAAATGGAAAATCAAAATAAAAGAATTTTGTGTTTATTCACCTGGACTACCCAAAAATGTTAATAAAATCTAATCAAAACATAGCTATGTCAACAGACAAAAAAGTTATGAATTTTCGAAGGAGGGGAAGGAAAGTATGAAAAAGATCGCGATAAACGTACACACTATCCTGCAGCCTTAAAGAGTTAAAGTCCAACATCCGATGTATTACAGGTCCAATAATCTGCCGTGTCCAGTAACAAACATTGTAATTTGCTTTTCTTTCCCAGTGTCGATACACCCTATGGTATATCAACAATAATGATTCAAGATGTTGGGCTGTACATACAAATAACATCATCAGTTGGTCTGATGTTCAGGAAGTATGAAGATGGCAGTTTTGAGGTAAAACACAATAAATAAGAAAAAGTATTTCATATAAAAACTGAATGGGACAAATGGGCAATAGCACACGGCGGCTATTCAGTATATGAACCAATGTAAACAATGAGTAACTGATGGGCAGAGATGCCAAGAGACAAAACTCCAATGATCTGAAATCGATGGCCTATTGTAACAATAAGCGATAGATAGTGTGATTGTGGAAAATTCCTTTAGGCCGGGGCCCACATTGCAAAAATGCTGCAATTTGGCTAGGGTGGAATCACAGCATTTTACAAAACAATTTTAGGCTGAAGACCAAAAAAACTTTGCAAGTCTTCAGTAGGTGTATACATATACATAGGTATATATATATATATATATATATATATATATATATGTGTGTGTGTATAATTCTATATTTGTTTGTGTCTATATTTCCATATATGTTTGTGTACATTCATATGCATTTGTGTATATATTTCTATGTACGTGTGTGACTATACAAATATATTATTTTTAACTTACCTATTTTCTCCCGTTAAATACAGCTCCAACTCGATAGTAAATACGCCAATCAGACTTGTGGACTTTGTGGGAACCTCATGGGGAAAAGTATATTTGATTTATATGGTAAGGACTCCATGTACTTCATATATATATATATATATATATATATATATATATATATATATAAAAAAAAAATTGTTTTGCTATATTTTTGAAATAAGTGCCCTGTCCTAAAGAAATATTATTGCACACAGACTAAATGCAGTCATTTCATAACTAGACATGGCATCAGTCATCTTGTATGTCTATTTCATGACCGGGATATTCCTATGTCATTTGGGTATAAAAATTAACGGACTATAACAAAGCTAACCCACCAACCCCACCCACCCCAGCATAAATGAGACTCATACAACTTGTACGATGGAATATGAATGGCCACAAACAGCCAATTTATTGAATAACATGTAAACAATTGATAACATAAGCATCTTAAAGTGGAAGGTCTGACAGGGCCCACATACTAGATAGAGGGGCAGTACGAAAAAGCCTCCCAGCCGCAGCGCGCCGACACAGGAGAAGACAAGATGTCCTGGTACTGCCATGAACTCCCACTTCACCTTGACACGTTTACAATTACGATAACGAACATTTGCAGAGGTACCCTTCCATGGGTCCCCTGTATTTGACTGATACTCCACTTTGCAGAGTGCCCTGCTAGACCTTCCTACCGCCGGCTGTCGTGACAGAAAGGACGGTCAACCTGCAAAAATAGAAAGAAAAAACAACCAACGCAAAGAACAAAACGAGAAGGCAAATGCAAAATATGGGAAAAGGGAGGGAGGGAGGGAAAGTCGCAGGTAAGAGTGACAAGCCTGGGAGGGACAAGGGAAGATTAAATAGCCCCTTAATCAAAACATCCCACCCTTTGTCCTGACAATGACCCCAAAATATTGACGGTTATTCTGAGGCCATTAACCCCCATGGTGCTGGAAGATTCTCAAACATCATGACAAGAAAGTTCCCTGTCATGACGGGCCTTATGCAAAGTTCCTATGCCCGGCCCTAACTTTCCTTGTTGTCAACATTTTTTATATCATTTCGTGAGTTGTGGGCGTGATTTTAAACATGTGTGGGTGTGGTTTGAAGGAAATGCGGGTGTGGTTTTAAGGAGGTGTGGGTCTTATTTTAGGGAGGGGTGGGTGTGGTTTTAAGGAAGTATGGGTGTGGTTTTAAGGAGGTATGGGTGTGGTTTTAAGGGAGTGTGGGTCTTGTTTCAGGGAGGGGTGGGTGTGGTTTTAAGGGGGTGTGCCTTGCAGTGGGCGGAGTTTCCGAGAATATTCAGTTTTAATGTAGAGGTTAGCAGTGCGCCTGACCAAACAGAGTAATAATAAGAAATCTACAGCAATAAACCTGCTTGTCTTCTTTAGATGTTCCACTTACAGCAACAGAGTATGGAAATCTTCAGAAAGCTGATGGTCCCAATGAAAACTGTCCAGACGCAAGCCCCCCAGACTGGAGCGACTGTTTTATGGAGAATGTAACTACTCTTGTACTTAAATATTATATATTATACATAGGGTTTTTTTTTCTTTTATTTTGATTGCATTATGTATTACAATGTATAGATATTGGGACACTTCTCAATCATAGAGAGATCATCAGATTTCATGACTTAATCACATCCATACATTGTGGAAAAAGAGCTACAGAAAAGCTGAAATACTACTTTTCTGTTCCAGATTTTTCTGTAGTTTTTTTAAGCTAAACCCAGAAGTGGCTACAAAAGGAATTGGAAATATAAAGGAATCTTTTATACTTCTCCCTTCTAGTCAATCCACAATTACATGGGCTCAAAACCCCCCCCCCCCCAGCAAAATCTGCAATAAAAAAGTAGCTTTTTTGCAACATTAGGCCTTAAGGCCAGGGCCTCACGGGTCGGAAACGCTGCGATTTGCCTGCGATGGAAACACTGCAGGAAAAATCGCGGCATTATACGGTACAGGCAAAGTGGATGGGATTCATGCAAATCCCATGCCCACTTTGCGTTAAAACCGCAGCCCAGACATCCTGCAATTTCCAAAACCATCGCAGTTTTGGAAATCACAGCATGTCAATTATATCTACGGAAACGCCAGCGGCTTTCCCATAGATATAATTATAACAGAAAGTCCGAGAAGGAAAACTCTGTGAACTTTCTGTTTAAAGCACTGCAGGAAGAACCACGATGTGTTCCTGCGGATCATCCCGTGGGGTCTTAGCCTAAAGGGGTTTCCAGGGATTACAAGTTTCTGCAAGGAGGCCAGGAAAGGTGAACCCCCCCCCCCCAAAAAAAAAAAAAAACATACCTTTTCCCTGTGCTCCAGCTTCTCCTACCAACCGCTGTCCGATTTCTCGAGCCCCAGGGCTTGTTCCTGGGGAAAGTCCTTGCTGAACGTGACCACTGAGGCCAATCAGCAGCCTAAGGAATGAAATTGAGATGTTGCTCACATTCTTTACCTGTAAATTCCCAGTTCCTTTCCTTAGGCCACTGATTGGCCTTGGCAGTCACATGGGGTGAGGACTTCCGACAGAACAAGCCTTGGGACCAGGCAATGATGAAAGACAGTGAAGCACTGGGGACAGTTGAGTATGTTTTCTTGGGTGGGGTTTTCATCTTCAGTATAATGCCTGGACCACCCATTTAATCTACTTTTTCTTTCCTGGAATAAAGGGTGCTGAATATAGTTGAAACAGTTAGGAACATTGTTATGTTTTATTTATTATACATTTTTTATATAATAGTTTGTTAGTACTTCTCATAAAGAGGACCTTTCAGGAGATCGGTGGTATTATATACTACTAGAAAACTAACAGTGCACTGAATTCGGCACAACCAGCTTTACCTGTATGCTCCTAGGTGTCAGAGATATCAGTGCCATTCGTTTCGGCAACAATATACCTCCACAGTCAGAAGAGTGGCCTTACCGTTCAGTGTCACAGCGCTGGGCTATGAGGAACTCCCTCCCGACAGTACTATGGCAAGCCTTCTGACTGTGGAGAGATATCGGTGCCAAAACTAAGGGCAACAATATCTCTGACACCCAGGCGTATACCGGTAAAGCTGACTGTGCACTAGATTCAGCACACTTTCAGCTTTCTAGCGGTGTATGATACAGACATGATCTCCTAGAACATGACAGATCCTCTTTAAATACATATATATATATATATTATTTTTTTTCATGCTACAGGTTAGGTTCATGCTACATATGAATAAACACAACAGTAAAAAGTACATAATGAAATGACATAAAATAACCTTGCGATTTGGTAGCGACTGACCGGGTTAATCTTATGATATTTATTATACTGTACAAAATGCAAAAAAAAAATGTATTTCTTAACTTTGCTTCCACTGGAGGGGTCAATCTAAAACCAGAGTGAACTATTTCTCTAAGGCTGCTTTCACTCATCGTTCAGGGATTCTGTCCCCCATTCTTCATGAAAAATGCGTAGAAAAAAAATCCTGCGAATAGGTCTGTTCTCTCCACATTGTTCGGGCCGAAACTGGGCAGACACCATTATTGTCTAAAGCAGGGGTGCCCAATACGTCATTCGCGATCTACCGGTTGATCGCAATGGACGTATGGGTTGATCGCGGGATGAAGCCAGGGATCCCCGGTGTCTGCTTGTTCACAGTGCAGGCTGAGAGTCGACTCTCAGCCTGTGCTGTGAATAAGCACTCCGGACACTTGCAGGCCAGGCAGCAGCAGCTCTGGGGGATGACGTGCTCCCCGCTCTTAGCTATAGAGGGAGCCGGGGTGCTGCTTGTTCACAGCGCAGGCTGAGAACAAGCTACGGACACTAGCAGGCAGGGTTGCCGCAGCCCCAGCCTGCCAGTGTCCAGAGATAACTCTCAGCCTGCACTGTGAACAAACAGACACCAGGGATCCTTGGGCGGCCACAGATCACCGCTGTCTCCTGCTCACATGCTCCACCCGGCCCCGCCCACATGCCCGTCCCCACCCACAGACACACCCACAAGAAGTGGGTAGTAGATCTTTGGAATTGGTCATGTTATAAAGTAGCTCACATGCTGAAAAAGTGTGAGCACCCCTGGTCTAAAGGTTTCCGCAGGTAACCGATTTTTAGGCTGAGGCCCCACACAGCAGCTTCTTTTGTCGCAGTTTTTGCTGCGGTTCTTTGAGCCAAAGCCAAGAATGGCTATAGAGGGAATGGTAAATATTTAGGAAGTTCTTACACTTCTCCCTTCTGCTCAGTCCACCGCAACAAAATCTGCAACAAAAGAAGCTGTGATTCCGCAATGTGGGATTGAGTTTCCCAAGTGGACCCAAAGAATGGAAACCTGAACACAAGTATGAACCAGGCATCAGTCTAGTTACAAGATTACAAATTTTGCTTGTCAAGTTTTGCCCAAAATGCGTATCATGACAACGAAGCTGCTGCTGTTTTGATTTTTTTATAAAGTATTTTCAATAAAAGAAAACATTTTTGGCAAAGGATGTGCCGGACTACATCATTTTATGATTCTTTTGTACAATATCTCAAATGACCAGCCGGGGACGTTCACATGAACTACTGTAACATTACTTGTTGTTCTAATATCTTCTTACACAATGATGTGAATAAACATGTGAGTTGCATTGTTTATATCTTTCAGGAGACCATATGTGAAACTACACTGAATAGTCTAAGTTTTTCCAACTGTCATGAAGTTCTTGATACTGAGCAATATATTAAAGTTTGTAGGCAAGATTTATGTCGATGTACGACAGATGTCGAGTCCTGTATCTGTGCGACTATAACCCAGTATTCCCACCAGTGCATTCTTCATAGAGGACAGCCACAAGACTGGAGAAGACTAGATTTTTGTTGTAAGTTCACAAACTATGTGTTCATAGTATAGACATTAGTGTCACACTTTGGACTTGTGCATACAACAACTGTACGCCATACATCTACACTATGTATGGCACCCATAGAAGTCTATAGGCTCTATTCTTTTAAGTGATTGTCTGAAAATGAGTTTGGGAAAAAAATTTTTTTTAAATAATGCTTAAAATGGATTTAAAAAAAACAAAAAACAAAACAAAAGCAGTACTCAACTCACTCGCCACCGCTCAAGATCGCCACTCGCCACCACTCAAGATCCGATACTAATATAAAGTCCTATTAAATTCTAGTTCATGCATTGTTGGATCTTCGCCATGACCAGGCCAAGCATTGATGTAATATCTTACTTTTCTGTTCTAGACAAATCTTGTGAACATAGTATGAGCTATCATGAGTGTGGCTCATCCTGTATGGACACCTGTTCCGATCCAGAAAGAGAACTTACTTGCGATCAACACTGTGTGGCCGGCTGCTACTGTCCCGAAGGTTAGTGAGCTCTCTATTCTTTAAAATATTAATTAAAAATTTTTTTATATAGTAATATAAAGCTTTGAAGTTTTCAGGCACAAATTTTAGGCAAGCCAATCCATGATGCTCACAAGATAAGATAAGATAATCCTTTAATAGTCCCACCATGGGGAAATTCAGTACTCATGTACATCCTGAAGCACCAAGAAATGTCCATAATTAAATTATACACCCAACCACAACACAAAACCACAAAGCCAGGAACTTCATCCAAGTGTATACCTCCTTCAGATTTGTTATCAATTTCTTAGATGTTACCATCACTTAATCCCACCCTAAAAGGTCACATGGCATTGAAGGTTGAACTGCATATAAATGAGATTTTCATGTTTCATATAAGGGGAACTAAGTTGTTGCTCAGTGAAAAAACCCAAATCAAAATGTATTGATTCAAAACTGTGACATAAAAACAGCTTGTATTTGTACTTTTAGATTTAACACCCAAACAATACAATAAAAGAATCACCTAAATCTCCTTTGTCTATAGTATAATTAATAAATGAAGTATTGAATGTACAGTATTATGGAACTACAGAAACATAAGCAAATGTACAAGAGCTTTTTCACTTTAAAAGATATAACATGATATTTTATTATATTTTTTTTCTGTCATATTAGGTATTTTAGATTTTAACATGCATTTCATAATATTTACAGGCTTAATATATGATGATGTTGGCAACTTTGAATGCATCCTTCCTAGTGATTGTCCTTGTAGCTACAATGGCAATGTATATCAACCAGGAGAATCCTATTCTACTTCCTGTAGGACTTGGTAAGTAAAACAAATATACTGTACTTTGCAGGGCTTGGTTGGCTTCATCTACACAGGTCACGCATATAGTGCATCCTATTCTAAATTTTAGTACAGAAATATTGCAGAACACTGACTTACCATTGCATTAGGTCCACATCAACAATTATATGTAATACTGCTCTAAGATTACAGAGAATAGAAGGTAACACGGTGGCTCAGTGGTTAGCAGTGCAGCCTTGCAGCGCTGGAGTCCTGGGTTTGAATTCTGCCAGAAACAACATCTGAAAGGAGTTTGTATGTTCTCCCGTGTTTGTGTGGATTTCCTCCCATTCTACAAAGACATACTCATAGGAAAATAAATGTAAATTGTGACCCCTACATTAATACAGATCAAGTGAACAATGTTTTGGTCAGGTATGACCTTTATCAAGCCAAATTTGCGTGGTGAGTTTGTAGGAGATCCTGTAGTTTCTCCTATAGCCCTTGCAGGGTTAAGAGTGGATTGTCAAGATTTTAGGTTAGTTTATACCAGTGATTCCCAAAGTGGTCCAGGTGGACCTCCAGGGTTCCACAGGAGACTCGATGGGGGTCTACGTTGGATCTAATCTTCACATTTTTTGACGAGTTTTGGGAATATGGTAGAAATGTAGCAGCAGGGGTCCACCGTAACTAGTAAAATTTTGAAAGTGGTCTACGAGAAAAAAAAGTTTGGGAACCTCTAGTTTACACAATGTCTGTTTGTCCATGCTCGATTTACAGTTCATGCTACGGTGGAAGATGGAACTGCACAGTCATACCATGTTCTGAGACTTGTTCCATAGAAGGAGGCTCTCACATAACCACTTTTGATCAGCTGCGATATAATGTGCGTGGGGACTGTTATTATGTGATTTCTAAGGTATGACCAACTTTAATTTATCTCTTCCTATTTTATTTGACATTTAGACATTAAGAATGTAAGATATAGATTCAGAAACTGGAAAATATATCCCTGGAATAAAAACATAGTACTATGTGTTATGTCATCAGTTTTTGCCTTTAAGGGTAAGTTTACACGGGGAGCATGTGGGTGGAATTTGGCACTGAGAGTGACGCGGGTAGCCGTGTCACTCTCGGGCCAAAACCCACCAGCCATCACTGTCGCGGCTTCCGACAGTCGCGGCCTCCCCCTCCGGAGTAGGCTCAAATGAATGGGCCAACTCCAGAGGTTGCTGCCACGAGGCAGACGCTGTGGCTCAAGGAACCGCGCAATCTGCCTGATGAAAGGGCAGTCCGCATGTTGCCATTCATAGAAAAATGTAGCCTGGTGGTCTCCATAGACCACCATTTTGAGGGGGCAGACTATGACGTGGATTCCTCACCATAATCTGTCCCCTCCATGTGAACTAGCCCTAACTTTTAAACAAGTGTTCACTGTATTTTGATAGTGGGTGGCAGGGTTGTCAGCACACAGCAAACCCTGACAAACACCAGCCCATTGGGCTCAAGGGGGCCCACTGCTCTGCTGAGAACTGAAAAAATCAGTTTTGTTATAAAAATGACTTTATAGGCAGTTTCCTCCCTTGCTAAACATGCTGTTGTCCATCGAAACCTAAATTTTCCCCTTTCAGATCTCTGACCCCTCTGTGCCTGATGTCTTTTTCAAGTAATGTATAGTACTTCTGTAAATCAACTGGATGTAACCGATTGTGCCTCCCACGTGACTGACAGGAGGCCTGTGGATGTGGGACAATAAACTGGATTTACTTGGGACAAACAACAATCATTATTATCTAAAATAAAGCTTGACGAAACACCAATGTAAACATAACTTTTGGCATGGCTCATGTTTTAGATTTCCTTATGTTCCTCATTTATTTCTTAGGATTGTTTGAAATCCAGGTTTACTATTTTGGGTGAATTAAGACAGTGTGGAATAAGACACACAGAAGCATGTCTTAAAGGAGTCATCATTTACTTAAACAATGCCACGACGGTGAGTGATCCTCTCATTGTATAATAATATTTTTTATCTGAAATTTGTTAAGAAGTTAAAGATATTAAATGAGTAAAATGTAAATGTACAATATTAGAAAGTTGCATGGCTCTATAAGACGGGATAAAGGTCTGTAACGTGTGACTTCACATCAGAGGGCCATTGTCCACTATTATAAATTCAATAATTAACAATAATTCCGTAACAGAATTTATGATTGTATATAATCGTTTGCACTTCAGACCTATCAGTTGGCACTTTTCAAAAGTTGCAAAAATTGTCACACGCTCAGTCCAGACAGATGGCGGCATAAAAAGTGGAATAACATCTCAGTATAGAAAAGTTGGAACAATAGATTTGCCAAATTTACACTGACAGACAACATACCTTTGTTATGTATGTTACTATTGTAGATTTGGAGAAAAACTACTTGAAGTCTCATGAAGGTGAGGCAGATGCACTAGGCCATAGATTTTTCATCTCCGAAGCAATGCTCTTGCCACTTAGACTCCTAACATATACATGTGCCACCCCATGAAGTGAGAGTTGATCCTTCTGTAGCAACCCACATGAACAGGGGTGTACCCAAAACGTCAATCCAATGGTCGATCGCAAAGGAAGTATGGGTCGATCGCGAGACTGACAGTGCAGACATATTCCGGGTGCGGTCTGCTGTGTGGGCGGGGCCTGGGCCGCACGTCATCCCCTGGATCTGCTGCTGCTTCTGTCCCGTGTGTCTCTTCCCTCCGCTCCACCGCCGAGACACATGGGACTGAAGCAACAGCAGCTCTGGGGGATGATGCGCTCCCCGCTCTCCAGGCGGCCGTGGGCAGGAGCCTTCCAGGTTGGGGGTCTCTGCTGCGGGCACCGGCATTACTGGCAGTGGTGTCGGCTCTGTGCTGGGTGCCCGGGCAGTGCCATGTGAGCTCTGAGCATCAGAGCAGGCCCTGCCCCTTGACTTGTTAAGCCCCGCCCATTCTTGTTAGACTTGTGGGCCCCATCCACACAGCAGACCCAGGCCCTACACACACACACACAGTAGATCATTTTGACTTGGTCAATTTATAAGTAGCTCAACCCCTGTACAAGTGTGAGCACCCCTGCACTAGAAGGACCTGGAGGCTGGATAATGGGTGTTTGCAGTGGTGGCCTTAGTCTTGACCAAATTCTCCAGCTCATCTCCTGGGTTGGTGCAGAGCTGACCAGGGCCTTCAGGGTACCTGATTATGGTGGTAATAGTTCCCCGTTGCATTTCCTTGGTAGTCTTCAGCTTCACTGTGCCAGATGGCAGATAGAAGGGCCCCTGTTGTTGAATGCAGGTACAGCCTCAGGAGACAACATCTTTTCTCAAAGGCAGTGGATGACCTTGGACTCTCCCCCAAACTGGCACAAAATACTCCAAAACACCTGTACAAGACGGTCAGCAGTGTTTTTTCCTCATCTCATAGCTGATACAATTCTCTGCCCCGTTTTGTTTTCTTGACTAGCGTTTTAGGGTGGTGTAACTTATTTATATAGCCATGATATCAGTTTGCCATTTTCACACAAGTTTAAGGGAAAACTTATGAACAATAGGCTGCACTTAGAACATGTCACATGTTGAACTCCGTAAAAAGGGCACCAACACTGAGGAAAATCATGTGTTTTTTTTGTTTGCCTGTTTTTTTAAGCTACAAATAGACTGCACACTGCAAACAATAAAACCTGCCAGAATTGATTTATATAATGTTTTTTTTTTCTTAGAAATTGGAGATTAGATCTTCTGGCCTTATCTATGTGAATGGAATGAAGACGAGCTTGCCTGTATACACAGGTATACAACTTATACATTCAATGAATGAGAGACGCTGCTCTTAATGTTCTGTAATGATAGGCCATTCACATATTAAAGCACAATTTTGACTTGGTACCATTGTGTTTGAGCCCACTTTTTACTGTATAGACAGGAAAAGCTGGTGGGTGCATCGAATATATTTTTTGGGCTCCATTCATATGATGAAGACCCAAAGGGCCTTGAAATTTGCCAAGATGGTAAATATCAATGTACCTTTGTTGTGTATTTAATAGACATGAGCGAGTAGTACTCGATCGAGTAGATATTCAATCGAATACTACAGTATCTGAAATACTCGTACTCGATCGAATACCACTCTGTTCGAATGTAAAAGTTCGATGCAGAACCAGCATTGATTGGCCGAATGCTATACAGTCGGCCAATCAATGCTGGTTCTTCTCCTACCTTTAGAAGTCTTCTCCGTGCAGCTTCCCCGCGGCGTCTTCCGGCTGTTCATTCACTCTGCCAGGCATCGGGCCTGGGCAGAGCCGACTGCGCATGTCCGCTTGTCGTGCGGGCATGCACAGTCGGCTCTGCCCCGGCCCGATGCCTGGCAGAGTGAATGAACAGCCGAAAGACGCCGCGGGGACGCTGCAAGGAGAAGACTGCACGGAGGATCCAGCCCGACCCTCACTCGTGGACTTGGTAAGTATAATTTGTTCGAACGTTGCCTACCCCTGAAACGAAATTTCCCCCCATAGACTATAATGGGGTTCGAAACCCAGTCGAACAGTGTGCGGCTGTTCGAATCGGATTCCGAACCCCGAACATTTTAGTGTTCACTCATCTCTAGTATTTACCTACAGTTTTCTATTTGAGTCAATGGACAGAAATGCCACTGTATACCATTACAGTAGGACAGGTCAGAGCCTTATATTGAGAATGCATCAAACAATGCTCTATACATCTTATGAAAAGCTCAGGCATGATGTAAACAGATCATTAACCTACAAATCCTACATGATGTAGAAAGACCCATACATTAATATTTCTATTCATTCTTTACAAAGGATTGAGGTCTTTTGCTCTTGTGAATTCTAGCAAGTACACAATTGGGGCATTAACACTCTTTTAGCATAAGAGTAACATAATAATGAATAACTACTGTAAAAATATTCTTTCTTCAATATAAAAAGTTCCCTTTACTTAAAGAATCATTTCCCCTTGCCTAACAGTATGCATGTAAAGTAATATAAAACTAGGTAATGAAGAAATATCACAAAAGTTATAATTTGGTCACTAATACTATAAATTCAGTGTTAAAGAGAGTCTATCACTGCCCCCAGCTACTTTAAACCTCTTTCATAGACTTGTAGATGCTGTTAGCAGAATAAGAATGATACCTTTCTTATGTTTCAGAGCCCCAGGGAAGCCGAGAAAAATCACTTTTGTTCTTTATTCAGATAAGGATATTGGAGCACAGGAGGAGTTTTCTTCATCAGGATCAACTCCCACTGTACAGGGGAATGAGCTGAATGCAGGATGGGCATGTTTAGTAATGTTGCAGCTAGAGATGAGCGAGTAGTACTCGATCGAGTAGGTATTCGATCGAATACTACGGTATTCGAAATACTCGTAATCGATCGAGTACTACTAGCTGTTCGAAGTTAAGATTCGATGCAGAACCAGCGTTGATTGGCAGAATGCTATACATTGCCAATCAACACTGGTTCTTCTCTTACCTTTAGAAGACTTCTCCCTGCGCAGCGTCCCCGCGTCCTCTTCCGGCTCTGAATTCACTCTGCCAGGCATCGGGCCTGGGCAGAGCCGACTGCGCATGTCCGCTTGTAGTGCGGGCATGCACAGTCGGCTCTGCCCAGGCCCGAAGCCTAGCAGAGTGAATTCAAGGCTGGAAGAGGACGCGGGGACGCTGCGCCGGGAGAAGAATCCAGCCCGACCCTCACTCATGGACTTGGTAAGTAGAATTTGATCGAATGTTGCGTACCTCTGAAACGAGCATTTCCCCCCCATAGACTATAATGGGGTTCGAAACCCGTTTGAACAGTCGAACAGTGTGCGGCTGTTCGAATCGGATTTCGAACCCCGAATATTTTAGTGTTCGCTCATCTCTAATTGCAGCAATGCTCAGTAATAGAAGAAAACTTCCCTATGCTCCAAGATTGTCATTTGAATACACAATAAAAGTGCTTTTTCTCTGCATCCCTGGGGCTCTGAAACATAAGAAAGGTATCATTCTTATTCTGCAACACTATGAGAGTGGTTTACAATAACTGGGGACAGTGATAGACTCTCTTTAAGAGTCTGTACACACTGTCTTTGCAGTGTAGCTGAGGATTGCTATATATTCCGCTACTACTGTACTCTTTTAGCCTTACTTTGTTGTGAGATGCCTCTGTATAAAATACAATACAGCAAAATGGTTTATTTCACAAAGCTAAGAAATGGAATGCTAAAATGTTGGCAAAAGGAAACTCTTTGGGAAATAAATGGGGGTTTATGGATATAGTTGATGTATACAGAAAACATATAGTGATAATGAGTTGTAGACAATAAGATTGTCTTACTTTGGATAATAAATAGATCAATCCTTGCTTTAGAAATAAATAAAGATCAAAATTTCTCCCTAATTATATTTTGTCTGCATGAATTTTGTTTCAGAAAAATATATAGTCTTTCAACCTTCACCTTTCTATATTGTTGCGGAACCAACCACCATTGAGTTTCAGGTAGTGGTTCAGATATTACCCACAATGCAGCTGTATGTGGTCCTGGAACCTTCATTCAGAACAGTCACTTGTGGTAAGAATGAGTCTTCATTTTATCAGCAAGAAATTTAGAAGATGCTTGCACTGTACCTTCAATTTCTTTGTCACTTTCATCCTTGAACATTATACATTAGATACATGTGTACTTCCCCTCCATTCAATGTCTATGGGGCTATTGGACATAGCTAAGTATAGCACTTACGGTACATATTTTTGTCAGTTCTGTAGACCAAATGAAGCAGCATTGTATAAGCTCAAGTCGAACTGCTTAAAGGGATCCTATCATTGGATACCCTTTTTTTCTGACTAACACTTAGGAATAGCCTTAAGAAAGGCTATTCTTCTCCTACCTTTAGATGTCTTCTCCGTGCCACCGTTGGTAGAAATTCTGGTTTTCTTCAGTATGCAAACAGCACTGGGGGGCGTCCCTAATGCTGCGATGCCCCCAGTGTGACGCCCCCAGTGCTGTTTTCATACTGAAATGGTTGGGTTGATATAGAAACCCGGTATAAAACAAAATTGACTACGTTGTTATTGGAACCTGGTCTTAAACTATGTGTATGTCAGTGAGAGTAATAATAAAAAACCTGCATGCTGGGTTGTAGAGGAAACCCAGTCTTGAAAAAAGAATGGCTGGGGGCAACAGGGTGGCTCAATGGTTAGCACTGCAGCCTTGCAGCACTAGAGTCCTGGGTTTGAATCCCACCAGGAACAACATCTGCAAGGAGTTTGTATGTTTTTCCCATGTTTGCGAGGATTTCCTCCAATTCTACAAAGACATACTGATATGGGGAAAAATGTACATTGTGGGCCCTATATAGGACTCACAATCTACATTTTTTTAAAAAAAATGGCTGGGTTGTTAGAGAAACGAACTATGTGTATGTCAGTGAGAATAAGAATGAAGACCCTACAAGCTGTATTGTTAAGGATACTGAGTCTCAAAAAAAAAAAAAAAAAAAAACTTGTTGGGAACAGTAGGTCCTTGAGAGCCTCAGAGAGTTCAGATTGGTCTAGTGCATAAAAAAACAGACAACAGATAACAAAACATCAACTTTACTATCTAGAACAATCTGTTGCTATGTATTTTATGGTTATTATTTTACTTTCCAGGACTATGTGGAAATTTCAACAACATACAAAAAGATGACTTAAGGACTATAAGTGGCATTATCGAGGGTTCGGCCGCTGCCTTTGTGAACACATGGAAAATGTCATCGAATTGTCCAAACATCCAGGACACATTTGATGATCCTTGTACTCTGAGTGTAGAAACTGGTAGGCATCTGATTCAATCCATGATCCTTTTTAAAGAGGACCAGTCAGCTCTCCTGAGTCCTGATATAGCTGCGTTACAATATAATTGTATAGCGTCTAGGGAACATACTTTTTTTTATAACTCTACGTTGTGCTGTTCCTCTGTTATTGCTCCTAGAAACTCTTGAGTAAATTGACAAGTGGGTGTTGAGGGTGTGTCCCTACACAGGTGTGTCCCTACACACTCAGGCCGTGAAGGGACATAAGTATTTTACTATGATAATGGTAACATCCAGTTGTCAATTTATTCATACACTTTTTGCTTAATAAAAATGTTCTAGAATTGTTATTTCTTGGGTAAGAGAAGCCAGGAGAGTTGACAAGTCCTCTTAAAATTGGGACTTTTACACCCCCGCCCAGGGAATGCACACAAATCACATGGGACGGCCAACTTTGGGCAGGGTTTTCATAAACTAGACCCAGTTTCCTGTATTAGGCAAGCCAAATTTGCCTGCATCATCTCAAAAATTGGGGACTAGGGTTGAGCCGACCTTGAGATTTCAAGATCGATTTTAAAATCTGATTACCGATCACTTTCCAGCCGATCCCGATCTCGATCGTGAAATTTGCTCAATCGCCGATCGGAATCCGGTCTTTTCAGATCCCGATCGCTCAACCCTAGTCAATGCTTCTCTAGGGGAAAAGTCACTTGTAGGGTTGAGCCGATCTTGAGATAACCTCGAACTTGATCCCCCTGGAAAAGATCGGGATCGGAATTCCAATCGTGATCGTGAAATTTACTCGATCGCCAATCGGAATCCGATCTTTTCCGATCCCGATTGCTCAACCTTAATGGGGATGAGTCTAAGTAGACAAAAACATTGCAGGAGATTAAGCAACTTCTATATGTTTTATTTTTTTAGCTGAGTACGCAAAGCATTGGTGTGGGCTACTTGTGAATCGTACTGGGATCTTCAGTCCATGCCATAATCTAGTGGACCCATATATGTATTACAAGGTAAATAATATTGCTATCTCAACTGAACTTTAGATAGGATATAGATTTTAGGTTCTGTTTGTCTGCCATTAAAAATACAAAAACCTAAAACTTGAAGAAGAACATTGTGTAAAAGCAGGATCGGGATCTATCTGAAAATAGATCCTGCATGGCGGTCATGACTGCATTAAAAACAAAAGCCATGACGCTAATGTTAACCTATTGCTACCATCCAGAATACTTATTGATTATAAATACAAAGAATCTCTATTTTATAGTGTAATGTGGTGAAAATTACTGTATAATGAAGACTACCCGATCACAAAAGCAAGATGTTGTAGAGAAAAGCTAAGGTTCCTTTAAGCTGCTTACAATGGGTGTCTGTATCCTTCATCTTCCGCTCACTCCTCCCCAAACCCCTTCCATAGATTCCTATAGATAGACTGCGTAGTCTCAAACATGTGAGCTGCAATCTGTCCTCAGACGCATGTAGCAGAGATTTTAGAGTGAAAGTCAGTGAGGGGGATACATCTGGCATGATGCTAATTTATTTGACTATATAATGTTGTATAGTTGTACCAAGTCTGCAAATAACAGTAGAAGGCCTGTAATTCTCCATATCGACAATGGTTTTCCAGTTGGGACAACTCTTTAGGGTGTCTGCCTTGTTGTCTTGTACAGGAGTCAGACACACCTCATGGCATGTTCTGGGATACTGTTTTAGACCTGTCAACAAGCCAAATTAAAAAATTCTGTTTTTGATCTGATGCATCTGAACTAGAAGGGATCTATGGTGGATCCCTTCACACACACATATATTTTACCTTACCTTTCTTCTTTATTGGACATTGTATTTGCTATTCTGTAGGGTTGATCTTACTGGGATGTCTACCCTGTGATAAGATTAAAGAACAATACTATCTTCATTGGTTTCTTGATTTTGGTACATAGGAAAAGGAAAAACCATACAAATATTCTTTATTTTCAGAACTGTTTGACGGATACCTGTAGCTGTGACAATAGTGAAGACTGCATGTGTGCTGCCCTCTTCTCTTATTATAAAATATGTGCAGCTAAAGGGATCATACTAACCGATTGGCAAACTGTAGTCTGCAGTAAGTATAGAATTTGCTTCTAAAAATTTAAAGGGGTATTCTTCTCTTATCCTTGGGAATATGGAATCTATGCTATGTCCATAGCATTAAATAGTTATGCCTAAGTTACAGAAACAGCGTAGGTGCTAGGCTGTTTCTCTTAGTTCCATTCACTTCTGTGGGAGTTCTAGAAATATGATAAGACTGTGTGCTCAGTTGCTTATTCAGTTTTGGCCACAGCAACATAACAACAGCAAGACTGATGGTAACATGCTAAGTTTTACTCTATCTCCGATCATTAGACGCTGGGGTCTGAAAAAAACCCAGAGTATAATAATTGTTCATGTGTGGTCTACAATGGGGCATAATAGTGTGTGCAGGGGCCACAATGGGACATAATAGTGTGAGCAGGGGACACTATGGGGCATAATAGTGTGTGCAGGGGCCACAATGGGGCATAATAGTGTGGGCAGGGGCCACTATGGTGCATAATAGTGTGGGCATTGGCCACTATGGGGCATAATAGTGTGTGCAGTGGCCACTATGGGGCATATTAGTGTGGGCAGGGGCCACTATGGAGAATAATAGTGTGTGCAGGGGCCACAATGGGACATAATAGTGTGAGCAGGGGCCACTATGGTACATAATAGTGTGGGCATTGGCCACTATGGGGCATAATAGTGTGTGCAGGGGCCACTATGGTACATAATAGTGTGGGCATTGGCCACTATGGGGCATAATAGTGTGTGTAGGGGCCACTATGGGGCATAATAGTGTGTGCAGGGGGCACTATGGGGCATAATAGTGTGGGCATTGGCCACTATGGGGCATAATAGTGTGTGCAGGGGCCACTATGGTACATAATAGTGTGAGCAGGGGCCACTATGGTACATAATAGTGTGGGCATTGGCCACTATGGGGCATAATAGTGTGTGCAGGGGCCACTATGGTACATAATAGTGTGGGCATTGGCCACTATGGGGTATATTAGTGTGGGAGGGGGCCACTATGGGGCATAATAGTGTGGGCAGGAATGCGGTTTGTGCAGGAAGGGGGGGTCAGGGGGCCCCAAGTCAGATGTTGACCTTGGGGCCCCACCATTCCTAGTTACGCCACTGCAGGAAGGGTTAGGTGGACCCCATTCTTGATATATATGTAGGTTCCAAAGACGGAAGCCACATCTATCAGACTAAAATATAAATGTCTAAAAGGCAAATACCCCTTTAATGAGCATTTACCTTTCATAAGACAATAAAAACCTTTCAAACATATAGATAAAGTAACATGGTTCAAATATTTCTAACATTTTTTTCTAACCATTGTATTTTTTATGTATTTGCAGACAGGTTTACAACATACTGTCCAAAGTCACAACTGTATAGCTACCAGATTAGTTCCTGTCTACACACTTGCCATTCACTAAGTGAGCCTGACGTCCTCTGTAAAGTTCACTTTGATCCATTGGTTGGGTGTAATTGTCCACATGGCTTTTATCTGAATGAATCTGGTATCTGTATTCCTGTTTCCACCTGTCCTTGTTACTACAAAGGCAATGAAGTGCTCTCAGGCCATTCCATAACTGATAATGGAGTCATTTGGTGAGTATTCTACATTTGATGGTCAATAAGAATAATTTAAAGGGGACCTTTCAGTTTCTCGGGCACCTGCGGTTTTATATAGTGCTAGAAAGCCAACAGTGAGCTTAATTCAATGTACTATCGGCTTTCCCATTCTGTGTCCCTGGGGAAGAGCTGTTGGTGCCATTATCGTAGCTCTTCAGTGTCAGAAGGGCGTTTCTGACAGTCTGTGAGGAATGCCCCTCCTGACAGTAGAGTCCATAGCGCTGTACTGTCAGAGAGGATGTTCCTTATCCCAGTGATGAGACTGAGCAGTGAGGAACGCCCTCCCTCCTCATGACAATACACGTTCATAGACTTGTATTGGAGGGGGTGTTCGTCACAGCTCAGCATCATTGCTGGGCGGTAAGGAATGCCTCCTCTGACGATACAAGGCTATGCTAGAGTACTGGCACACTTTCAGATTTTCCAGTGATGTTCTGTTTCCCCACTTCCGGAAATTGAACGTCATCAATACTACTCCATCATACTTACTTTCCTGTTACTTCCTGTTCGGATCTTCTGGGCAAGGGACATCACTTCTAGATCCAAACAAGTAAAGTCCCGTGCCTTTAAGGTCATGCCCTGAAGACAGGTAAGTATGATGAGGTGAGTTAGTTAAGAAGGGCCAGTAGTGGGAGAGCTATCTAGGGAAACAGGGATGGGGTGTGAGTTAGAAAGAGAGGGGGAAGGTGTGAGGCCCAAAGCAATATGGTAGTTGTAGGAAAACAGAAGTTACACATTCAAAACAAAAGCAGATGATGCCTGGAGCTCCCAGAGAAACCCAGAAATCACTCAAATCACCACTAAAGGTAGTTGGTTGAACTTATTAATAGCACAAACTGACCTTTTTTTTTCGAAAAATGACTTTTTGCCTGCAAAACCTCTTCAAATATAGTACAAAGTGCCTCTTACTCTGGAATACTACACATAGAGATAGCAAATCTGTAAATCTGTTGCCCAGAATCATCCTGACCTGGATTGTCTTGAACAACACAAAGTGAGCCCCATGAAAGAATGTGGAAAAAGTCTGGCATTTTTGGCGCCAATGTTCGTGTGCCAAAAATTCATCCACTTTTGTCTCAGAAAATTGGTGCGGTAACTTTAATAATTTAATTTGCTGCAATGCTAAATTTTTGCTACATCTGTATGAACAAAATATGTCAAAAATATGAAAAAAAATTACATAGAAAAACGATACCATGTGGGTAAAAAAAACCTTCCAAGCAAATTAGGTGCCAGAAGTTCCAAAAAAAGGTCCAGCAAATAACCCTTCTGGAACAAAATTTAACAAATTAAATTTTGAAAATTTTGAAAAATTAACAGAAGTAACAATCACTACTTGGCATTGGAGCCATCAGGGGGCCCAAAGATCTCCACAAAACAGAAGGCCCCCAGTATTTGCAATGGGGTCCAGGAGCTTCAATTTACTCCTCTGCATCCATATATTGGGTAAACTTAATGGGGCAAATGCGGCAAATAGGTAGAGACGAATCACATGCCAATAGGGCCAGCCATATACCCTGTGGGCATGAGATTAAACTTTATAATCCTTGCAGCCATGTTTAGTGGTATAAATACTTCCAAAAATATTCTTTCAGGTTTATATAAAAGGCAAACAATGGCCAACTCTTTGGGGTTTATCAGATTTTCTTTCTTTGCTATTTTAGCTACTGTAACAGAGGAAAACTAAGCTGTATCGACCCAGCCCATACAGGTAAGGAAAGTTTACAATATCAGCTTGATCAGCTTTGATGTTTATGGCATTCTGTAAAGTTGTTAGTCCTTTTTGGTATAGGTAGTAGTGATGTGATCAGACATTATAGGACCTGCTGAGAACACCACCAAATGTATTACACCTTTATTACCCTTAATGTACACTAGTAAGTTTAGGTCCAGAAATATATGCAAATTGTATTTTTATATCTCTATATGAGCGCCCCCTAATGGCAGTTGTAGGTAGCCCCTTTGCAAGTATTACAGGAAACTGCAAAGCAAAAACAGTTCAGTGTTCGGCCCCGTCCACTATAGTAACCATAGAAGTTGTCTGCTTCTGTGGTAGAAATAGTTGGTGCTCTTTTTATTAATGCTGTACTTATATACTATTTTCTTGTAGCTACTATAATATTCCTTTCCACCCCTTCCCACACTATACAGTACATTTATATCCTGGGGGGGGGGGGGGGTGATAAATGTGTTGCACATTGATGCTGCGGGCTTAAAACTGATCTCATGCCATCAAAAGTGAGTCTCACCTGAAACATAATGGTTGTTAAAGTTGGGATCTTGGAATTTTTTTGGCGATCACACGTAAAGAATAACTTTAAGAAAGGCTATTCTTCTTCCACCTTTAGATGTCTTCGCCGTGCCTTTGTTCGGTATAAATCCTGGTTTTCGTCGGTATGCAAATGAGTTCTCTCCAGCACCGCCTCCATCTTCTTCAGGAACGGCCTCTTCAGGCGTCTTCTTCTGGCTCTGGGGGTGAAACTTCTAGGCCTCGGACAGAGCCAACTGCGCGTGTCCGCAACCACAATTAAAATTTTCTTGTGGCCTGTGGGCATGCGCAGTCGGCTCTGCCCGAGGGCCGAGGCCTAGAAGTTTTATCCCCAGTGCCAGAAGAAGACACGTGAAGAGGCCGTCCCTGAAGAAGATGGAAGCGGAGCTGGAGAGTGCTCTTGCAGCATTGGGGACACCCCCAGTGCTGTTTGAGTACTGGGGCCCGCCCCCAGTGCTGCAAGATAACTCATTTGCATACTGACGAAGATCGGGATTTAAACCAAACGGTGGTGCGGAGAAGACATCTAAAGTTGGGAGATGAATAGCTTTTCTTAAGGCTATTCCTATGTGTGATCGCCCCAAAAAATTATTTTAATGGTAGAATCCCTTTAAGTCCCACCTCTGGACTAGCCCTAGAACTGCACCTAAACCCATAAACAGGATGGAAGAGCCCACTTTCAAGTCAGGTCTTGTGAGCAACCCTGGGTCATGCTCAAATTTGGTAGACTTGTTGCTAAATATTAAGAACTCTCCAGTCTACAATGGTTTCTAATGTCTGAACTTACTGGGATTCCATCAGAAAATTCTTAACTATCCAGGTTACTATGATCACCATTTTATTACATCATGATTTCTTGCCTTAGATTTCTGCCAGAACAAGTTGTAATGGGGATTAAAAAGGCTCAAGAAAGACATGGATCCCTTTCTTGAAAATAGCGATAATAGCACTAAATTTTTGGTGTTCACGCAGTCTTTTCACTTTTGGAATAAAGCTTCTTATTCTTTTCTCTTGCTTTATAGAATGTAAAAGTCCAATGACTTTTGCTAGTTGCAATTCCTTTACAGAAGACATAGGAATAGAGTGCGCCAAAAGTTGTCACACTCTGGACATGGATTGTGTGAGTATGGGAAAGTAACTTGTTAAAGGAGTACTTTTGTTTCAGCTAACGACTTTATTCATTGTATAATGGTTTGTGTAATTTTTTAATATAATTTATGTATCAATTTTTTGGTTTTCAGGACTTCTGCTTATAGTCATTGAGTTTAGACATTATTTCCAGAAGATAAAAATCTATCCTGGTTATATTATGCTTATATAGGGTGAAAGGCTCATTACAGTTCAGTTATCAGATCTCACTTTTGTAACAAGCTATTAGGGTTGAGAGATCGGGGTCGGAACCGATCCGAACCTGATCGATGATCGAGCAAATTTCACGATCGGGATCAGCTGGAAAACGATCGGAAATCGGATTTTGAATATCTCAAGATTGGCTCAACGCTAAAAGTGACTTTTCCCATAAAAAAGCATTGACTATGGTTGAGCGATCGGGATCAGGAAAGATCAGATTCCGACAATTGAGCAAATTTCACGATCAAGATTGGGATCGGTTGGTAAATGATCGGAAATCAGATTTTAAAACCAATCCTGAGATCTCGAGATCGGCTCAAACCTACTAGCTATACACCTGTGAGATTGACTTGCAATCTGAATACCGCACCTTATAAGGGTGCATTCACACGGAGTAACGTGCTGCACGACCTGGCACGTATACGCTGTGTGAGATTTTGAGCGCCGTAAACGCTCCCATTGATTTCAATGGGAGTTAGTCTCGTATACGCCGCGTTATTTTGCGGCCGGGATCAAAATAATGGCTGCAAAATAATGCGGCGTATACGATCCAGGCTCCCATTGAAATCAATGGGAGCATATACGGCGCTCAAAATCTCACACGGCGTATACGTGCCAGGTCACACGGCACGTTACTCCGTGTGAATGCACCCTAAGGGTGTGTTCACATATATCAGTTTCATCAGCATCAGTTTTTTTGTTCTTTCAAATCACTACAACTGATATCAAAGTCTATGCAAATACGCATCCAATGTGCTTCACCTTTTTCAGTTTTCATCATCGTTTGTTCAATGTTTTATGACATCACAAAAAGTTAGTACTGTGACTCCTCAAACCCCACTTCTCCTCTCATCTGGTCAACTATATTCAGGCTGGAGCAGGGCCAAGTAAACGCAATGCAGATTGCTGAACTACAACCGTAAAAGTGAATGGGATTTACTAAAAAATTGTCAATCTTATCAATGCTATTACAATACTGTTTGCATTGCTGTTTTTGCATTTACTGTAGTGTTATGGTTCTGGTTCTGGTTATTTTATGTAGATAAACAGTTTCGGACTGGAACGTCTAGGTCCTGCCAATGGAATTGATTTTAAGGATTCACCCTACCACTACTGGCATCGTGCCACTTTCCTGGCCCAATCAGATTTATAATTTATACCAGTTTTTTGGCATAAACCATGCCAGAAGTTTGAACAAGTAAGGAGCTGGTGTGGAGTTTTATTTAGGGGAACAGACCCTGGAGGATGCTCTTTCGTTATGGAGGAGGTCTGCACTTCATTATAAAATAGTCATGACCTAGAGCAGATGGAAAACAATTTTCTTGATTAATCAGAGATGCTGCAGTATGTATCGACAGCAGCATCTAAGGGGTTAGGTGGCTGATATTGTTGTATCCACCATTAGAGCTGGCACTGACCCTGCAGCATAATGGTATAGTGGTCTCAGCAAGCCCTGAGGTCCAGGAGATGCTAGGGATTGGAGTTCAGAAAGGGTCAGGGAAGAGTAAGGGCCTGGGAAGAGTAAGGGCCTGTTCAGATGGTGCAAAATGAAGAGGAATTGAGGCGGACTTCTGCCTCAGATTCCTCCTCATTTTTCATCCCTCCAACTCCACTTGGTGGAAAGCTGAAGCACTTTACTGGCTCCCAGATGGTATAAAGCACCCTTTACCAGCCTCCACATGGTATAACATGCCCATTTCTGGTGTCCACATAGAATAACGTCACCTTTACTGACCCCCACACAGTATAACGCACCTTTTCTTGTCCTCCACAAAGTATAACATACCCTTTCCTGGCCACATAAGCTATGACGCCCCCTTTCCTGGCTCCTGCACAATATAATGCTTCCTTTTCTGCTCTTTACATAGTATAATGCTCTCTTTCCTGAGTCCCATATAGTATAACATCCCCTTTCCTGACCCCCATAGGGAATAAAGTTTCCATTTACTAGACTCCCACACAGAATGTTTCCCTTACGGACCCCCCACATAGTACAGGCTATGGATGGACCAACTCCCTCGGGGGGAGAGAGGAAAGAAGGACTGCGCTCGCCCAACTCCCTCGGTCCTTCGTTCCTCTCTCTCCCCGAGGGAGTTGGTCCATCCATAGCTTGTGGTTTTGATGTCACTCCGATGTGGGTCCAGCTGCCGCAACGCTTACCATCCTCTTTTTATACATCTACCAGGGTTGTTGTGTCCCACACAACCCAGTCAGGTGAGTGGCCATTTTCTTTGATCTTGTTGTAATACTACCTATACTACACATTGGTCGGCTCGGTGCCTCTTTCTCTTTTTCCCCCACATGGTACAATAGTAATTGCTCTTTACTGGACCTGCACACTATACTGCCTCATTGTAAGCCCCAATAGACTACAGGCGCCTATACAGTAAGGACCCCTTTACTAGCCCTCCATACAGTGACTATCTGCTTGAGTAATTTACCTTCTCTTCTTCATTCTTCAGCCTCCATGAGGTTCTGTGCGCCAATGAGGGCATTCCGACGTGAAGACGTCGTGCTTGGCACATGGAGCCCCAAGAGGCTGAAGAAATAACAGGTAACAGAGGACACTGCTGTGTGCAGGAGCAGGGATAGGTAAGTAAATAGCAGCCATTATTGGCTGGAATAATCCAGTTGGTAACGGCCTATTAAAAAATCAGGGGGGGCCCGGCTGAAGCTCCCCTAAAGGCACATAGATAAATATAAAATGAAAAAAAAACCTTAAATAAAATGAGATAAAATTAAAAACTTCCCATAATAGATTTATTATGGTTTTTAGTATTGGATTTAATATTCCTGCTGACCTCGCCAGCTTTATCGAAAATGATGCCTGAAATCTTCACCATCTCTGAGTTGGCATAGATTTTAGAACAGGTCCCCTGCTGGAGGATGTGCCTCATTTACGAGGTCGCATTCTTCACCAGAGCCACAGAAATAAAGACCAGCATTCAATACATTGGTCTTTATAAATCACCCCCAAAATCTAAGACCTTATTACTTTACATTTTTCAGCAACATCACATTTAAATCATGTAATGAACTTTTCCATTGACTTGTGATTGTTCTCTTTGGATTATGTAGTATGCTACTAAGTGTATACCAGGCTGTGTGTGTCCACCTGGGCTTATATCTGATGACAAGGGAGGATGTATTTATGAAGATGACTGTCCGTGTATACACAATGGAGCCATGTATAAAACAGGCACAACGATTCAAGTCAAATGTAACACTTGGTATGTATAACTTATATATTTCAGTAAATTTGGATTAAAGCGATCCTATCATTAAAATACAATTTTTTCTGACTAACACGTAGGAATAGCCTTAAGAAAGGCTATTCTTCTCCCACCTTTAGATGTCTTCTCCACGCCGCGGTTCGGTAGAAATCCCGGTTTTCTTCAGTATGAAAATGAGATCTCGTAGCACTGGGGGCGGTCCCGAGCACTCAAACAGCACTGGGGGCATCCCCAATGCTGCGAGAGAACTCTCCAGAGCAGCCTCCATCTTCTTCTGAAACGGCCTCTCCCCGTGCCTTCTTCCGGGACTGGGGTCAAACTTCTACACATGCGCAGTCAGCTCTGCCATTGGGCCTCAGGCAGAGCCGACTGCACATTCCCACGGCCATTTTTTGTGGCCGCTTACGCTCTGTACTCCGTTGATCTACAGGAGCATACTGTGCATGCGCAGTACGATCGCGTAAGCAGCCACAAAAAATGGCAAAGACGACTGCGCATGTGTAGAACTTTGACCTCAGTGCCGGAAAAAGACGCGGGGAGAAGCCGTTGCAGCCAAAGATGGAGGAGGCGCTGGAGATTTCTCTCACAGAATTGGGGACTTTTTCCTTTTTCGATGCCTACGTTTTCCTGCTTCCTGTGCCACCTTCCCTGCACAGTTATTGGTGCAAAAAAAGGGTGGGAGGGGATACGAATTTTTACTGTGTTTACCACGATCGAACGGTATTCCGTCATCTCTACTATACATATAAAAAAATCTGTATATACCATCAATGATTTGTATACATTTCCCTCTTACTCTCTGGCGGAAGGGCCTCTATCCATAATCTCCTAGAGACTCTAGTAGTCTAACAGGGTAGTCGCGCTCAACTTCTATTCATTGTAGCTGAGACATTCCCTTGAAAATATATTGTTAATGTTTTTTTACAGTGTTTGCGAGAAACGAAAGTGGGAATGTACAAACAATACTTGTTTAGCAACCTGTACAGTCTATGGGGATGGACATTTTATCACCTTTGATGGAAAAATCTACAACTTTAATGGTGAATGCCAATATACCCTCACTCAGGTATTGTCTAAATTACAAGACTCAACAAAACTATATTTTATTCCTGGTATAAAGCAAACTATTTAATAGGTAGCTTGTCATGATGGACATGTAGTCAGCTCTACTGGCAGCATGTTATAGAGCAGGAGGAGCTGAGCAGGTTGATATATAGGTTTGTACCTTATTGATTTCAATTATTTCTTATTACGGCTTTAGGAGACCAATGGGTAGTCTCACTAAGTGACTGACAGTAATCCCTGTATACCCTGAAGGAATACAGTGGCAGCCATCAGTCAGTGATAAGGACTAGAGATGAGCGAACAGTGTTCTATCGAACACATGTTCGATCGGATATCAGGGTGTTCGCCATGTTCGAATCGAATCGAACACCACGTGGTAAAGTGCGCCAAAATTCGATTCCCCTCCCACCTTCCCTGGCGCCTTTTTTGCACCAATAACAGCGCAGGGGAGGTGGGACAGGAACTACGACACCGGGGGCATTGAAAAAAATTGGAAAAAGTCATTGGCTGCCGAAATCAGGTGACCTCCATTTTAGACGAATAGTGGATTTCAAATCCGGGTCATATGAGAATGTGAACTTTGTGACTATGAGACAGGGATAGCTGTACAGGCAGGGATAGCTAGGGATAACCTTTATTTAGGGGAGAATGTTATTAAAAATAACTTTTTGGGGCTCTATCGGGTGTGTAATTGTGATTTTTGTGAGATAAACTTTTTCCCATAGGGATGCATTGGCCAGCGCTGATTGGCCGAATTCCGTACTCTGGCCAATCAGTGCTGGCCAATGCATTCTATTAGCTTGATGAAGCAGAGTGTGCACAAGGGTTCAAGCGCACCCTCGGCTCTGATGTAGCAGAGCCGAGGCTGCACAAGGGTTCAAGCGCACCCTCGGCTCTGATGTAGGAGAGCCGAGGGTGCACTTGAACCCTTGTGCACCCTCAGCTCTGCTACATCAGAGCCGAGGGTGCGCTTGAACCCTTGTGCACACTCTGCTTCATCAAGCTAATAGAATGCATTGGCCAGCGCTGATTGGCCAATGTATTCTATTAGCCTGATGAAGTAGAGCTGAATGTGTGTGCTAAGCACACACATTCAGCTCTACTTCATCGGGTTAATAGAATGCATTGGCCAGCGCTGATTGGCCAGAGTACGGAACTCGACCAATCAGCGCTGGCTCTGCTGGAGGAGGCGGAGTCTAAGATCGCTCCACACCAGTCTCCATTCAGGTCCGACCTTAGACTCCGCCTCCTCCGGCAGAGCCAGCGCTGATTGGCCGAAGGCTGGTCAATGCATTCCTATGCGAATGCAGAGACTTAGCAGTGCTGAGTCAGTTTTGCTCAACTACACATCTGATGCACACTCGGCACTGCTACATCAGATGTAGCAATCTGATGTAGCAGAGCCGAGGGTGCACTAGAACCCCTGTGCAAACTCAGTTCACGCTAATAGAATGCATTGGCCAGCGCTGATTGGCCAATGCATTCTATTAGCCCGATGAAGTAGAGCTGAATGTGTGTGCTAAGCACACACATTCAGCACTGCTTCATCACGCCAATACAATGCATTAGCCAGTGCTGATTGGCCAGAGTACGGAATTCGGCCAATCAGCGCTGGCCAATGCATTCTATTAGCCCGATGAAGTAGAGCTGAATGTGTGTGATAAGCACACACATTCAGCACTGCTTCATCACGCCAATACAATGCATTAGCCAGTGCTGATTGGCCAGAGTACGGAATTCGGCCAATCAGCGCTGGCTCTGCTGGAGGAGGCGGAGTCTAAGGTCGGACCTGAATGGAGACTAGTGTGGAGCGATCTTAGACTCCGCCTCCTCCAGCAGAGCCAGCGCTGATTGGTCGAGTTCCGTACTCTGGCCAATCAGCACTGGCTAATGGCTTAGCACACACATTCAGCTCTACTTCATCAGGCTAATAGAATACATTGGCCAATCAGCGCTGGCCAATGCATTCTATTAGCTTGATGAAGCAGAGTGTGCACAAGGGTTCAAGCGCACCCTCGGCTCTGATGTAGCAGTGCCGAGTGTGCATCAGATGTGTAGTTGAGCAAAACTGACTCAGCACTGCTAAGTCTGCATTCGCATAGGAATGCATTGGCCAGCCTTCAGCCAATCAGCGCTGGCTCTGCCGGAGGAGGCGGAGTCTAAGGTCGGACCTGAATGGAGACTGGTGTGGAGCGATCTTAGACTCCGCCTCCTCCAGCAGAGCCAGCGCTGATTGGCCGAATTCCGTACTCTGGCCAATCAGCACTGGCTAATGCATTGTATTGGCGTGATGAAGCAGTGCTGAATGTGTGTGCTTAGCACACACATTCAGCTCTACTTCATCGGGCTAATAGAATGCATTGGCCAGCGCTGATTGGCCAGAGTACGGAATTCGGCCAATCAGCGCTGGCTCTGCTGGAGGAGGCGGAGTCTAAGATCGCTCCACACCAGTCTCCATTCAGGTCCGACCTTAGACTCCGCCTCCTCCAGCAGAGCCAGCGCTGATTGGCCGAATTCCGTACTCTGGCCAATCAGCACTGGTTAATGCATTGTATTGGCGTGATGAAGCAGTGCTGAATGTGTGTGCTTAGCACACACATTCAGCTCTACTTCATCGGGCTAATAGAATGCATTGGCCAGCGCTGATTGGCCAGAGTACGGAATTCGGCCAATCAGCGCTGGCTCTGCTGGAGGAGGCGGAGTCTAAGATCGCTCCACACCAGTCTCCATTCAGGTCCGACCTTAGACTCCGCCTCCTCCAGCAGAACCAGCGCTGATTGGCCGAATTCCGTACTCTGGCCAATCAGCACTGGCTAATGCATTGTATTGGCGTGATGAAGCAGTGCTGAATGTGTGTGCTTAGCACACACATTCAGCTCTACTTCATCGGGCTAATAGAATGCATTGGCCAGCGCTGATTGGCCGAATTCCGTACTCTGGCCAATCAGCACTGGCTAATGCATTGTATTGGCGTGATGAAGCAGTGCTGAATGTGTGTGCTTAGCACACACATTCAGCTCTACTTCATCGGGCTAATAGAATGCATTGGCCAATCAGCGCTGGCCAATGCATTCTATTAGCGTGAACTGAGTTTGCACAGGGGTTCTAGTGCACCCTCGGCTCTGCTACATCAGATTGCTACATCTGATGTAGCAGTGCCGAGTGTGCATCAGATGTGTAGTTGAGCAAAACTGACTCAGCACTGCTAAGTCTGCATTCGCATAGGAATGCATTGGCCAGCCTTCGGCCAATCAGCGCTGGCTCTGCCGGAGGAGGCGGAGTCTAAGGTCGGACCTGAATGGAGACTGGTGTGGAGCGATCTTAGACTCCGCCTCCTCCAGCAGAGCCAGCGCTGATTGGTCGAGTTCCGTACTCTGGCCAATCAGCACTGGCCAATGCATTTCTATGGGGAAAAGTTAGCTTGCGAAAATCGCAAACTGACAGGGATTTCCATGAAATAAAGTGACTTTTATGCCCCCAGACATGCTTCCCCTGCTGTCCCAGTGTCATTCCAGGGTGTTGGTATCATTTCCTGGGGTGTCATAGTGGACTTGGTGACCCTCCAGACACGAATTTGGGTTTCCCCCTTAACGCGTTTATGTTCCCCATAGACTATAATGGGGTTCGAAACCCATTCGAACACTCGAACATTGAGCGGCTGTTCGAATCGAATTTCGAACCTCGAACATTTTAGTGTTCGCTCATCTCTAATAAGGACCACCCCTGGACTCTTGGTGCTACATAGATAGAGAATTCAATGAATAAATGACAAGTTAAACTGTATGTTTTTCTACAACACTGTGCCTCAATCAAGTCCTGGTACTTTAAAAGGGTTGTCCAGTAATAGAAAAACATAGCTACACATATACATGGGTTCTATCTAGAACTACAGCTCAGCTCCATTGAGTGAATGGAGGAAACTCTAAATCCTACTAGGAGAAGAAGAGTCCACCGTGGAGATCACCGCTCCAATATGTGTCCACCTGCCACCAAATGAGAAGATGAGACCCCATGGACTGCCACACCCCATTACTGCTCCCTCTAATCACCCACCCACCCTACATACACCCCACCCCCCCATACCTACCACTCTCCCCCCCAACCCAACTCCCCTTCATACCCACCACTCTATTTGCTTTGGCAATGCCAAATGCCTATTCGGACGTGCCAATAAAGCTTCTTTGATTTGATTTGAATGGGGCTGAGCTCCAATACCACACACAACCTATGAACAGGTGTGGCACTGTTTTTAAAAAAAAAATAGTCATGTTTTTCAATTACTGTTTAATTACCTTTAAGTGACATCTTCCCATGTCATATTATTACATTATAGTGTGTTAAGTGGCTAAAAAGGTGGTCATATCATCCCATATCTTGGGATACTGTATGTTTAGCCAAGAAAATGGTAAGGTACATCCTGTGCGCACAATACCACTATATGGTGCCACTGATGACACAACGTTTATGGCCAGGAATCTGTCCACATTGGTGTTTTACTTTATTATGTAGATTTGGTCTCCATGTTGGTCTATATCTTTTCAACATTACATCATTATGTTTTACGACTTACGACTATGTTTATTGTGTATACAGTATATGTATGTTCAGTTGTATACCTATTGAATGCAGTACTTTTTATTCATCTCAAGGACCATTGCTCTCCAAATGACAACAGCAGCTTGTTTAGGATCGTAACAGAAAATGTTCCTTGTGGAACCACAGGTGTGACTTGCTCTAAATCCATCAAAATCTTCATGAAGGTGAGTAAAGAAAACTACGATAAAATAAAAACCAAACTCTGTCTCCTTGTCAGAGCCATCGCTTTCATCCTATACTGTTTCTCTTGAGTCTATTTGTTCTTTACAGAATTACGAGTTAATTCTTGATGATGATCGTCTTAATGTGGCCCAGAAGGGTGAGGGTACCAGTGTTCCATACAGAGTACGACTGACGGGTATCTTCTTAGTTGTTGAGACTGACTGTGGTATACTATTATTATGGGATAAGAAGACGACCATCTTCATCAAAGTCACTAGTGATTTTCAGGTGAGCCTATTGTTGTGATAGCAACTGATTTGTACTATAAGATAAGATAATCCTTTAATAGTCCCGCCATGGGGAAATTCATTGTGTTACAGCAGCATGGATAATATAGTAATATATTAACCCCTTCCCGCCGATGGCACTTTTTGACTTCCTGACCAAGCTCGATTTTTCAAAACTGACGTGTCACTTTATGTGGCAATAACTTTGGAACGCTTTAACTTACCAAAGTGATTTTAAGATTGTTTTTTCGTAACACATTGTACTTCATGTTAGTGGTAAATTTTGGTTGATATGTTTTGTGTTTAATTATAAAAAAATTGGAAATTTGGTGGAAATTTTGAAAAATATGCATTTTATAAAGTTTGAAATGATGTACATTACATACAGATAGTCAGACCGCCAAAATTATATCATAAATCTCATGTCCCAGATCTCTGCTTTATGTCGGCATCAAACTTTAGGCGCCCTTTTAATTTTTACGGACATTATAAGATTTACAAGTGAAACAACAATATTCAAAATTTTCAAGAAATTTCCAAAACCCATTTTTTAAAGGGCCTAATCCAGTTATGAAAGCGTTTTGAAAGACCCTTGTATTAAAGCCCCCCATAAATCACCCCATTTTCAAAACTGCACCCCTTAAATAAGCCAAAACAACATATACCTAGTAATTTAACCCTATAAGTGCTTAACAGGAATTAATACAAAATGGAGGTGAAATTTTCAAATTTGAATTTATTTTACTAATATTTTCGTTTAGCCCTAGAATTTGCACATTCACAAGGGGTTAAAGGAGAAAACGCATCCCACAATTTGTTAGGCAAGTTCTCCCGACTACCATAGTACCCCACTTGTGGGTGTAAACGAATATATGGACGCACAGCGAGACGCAGGAGGGAAGGCGCGCCAAAGAGCTTTTAGAGGGCAGATCTGGCTGTGATCAGTTTCAGGAACCATGTCGCATTTATAAAGCCCTTGAGGAGTCAAAACAGTGGAAACCTCTAGAAAGTGACCCCATTTTGAAAATCGCACCCCTCAAAGTATTTATCAAGTGATGTAGTAGCATTAGTAACCCCGAAGTGAATGTGTAAGCTGTGCGGAGTAAATTGGGTACACCAAATCCCATTCTATTTTCATTCACAGTGTACAAGGTAGATTTTTATTTTTATTTTCTGGCAATGTGGCCATATGAGGGCTTGGTGTTTGCGGTATTAGATGTACTTTTCAATGCCACCATTTTGGGGCCTGTAATTTATTGACTACATTTTATTAACTCTTTCTGGGTGGGATGTAAAAGGAAACATCAATTCTGGCATTGCTTTTTAGCATTTATTTTTTTTCCCGCGCAGCGTACAGCATAAGTAACATGTTACCTTTATTCTGCGGGTCGGTACGGTTACAGCGATACCTCATTTATATGATTTTTTAATGCATTGCTATTTGTGCAGAATAGCATTCAATTCAGGGAAAAAAATCTATTGTTTTTGCATCGCCATCTTCTGAAAGGCAGAACGTTTTTATTTTTCGCTAGACAGAGCTGGTTGAGGGCTTATTTTTTGCGGGAAGACCTCTTCTTTTTATTGGTACCATTTTGGTTTTCATCTGACCATTTGATTACTTTTTATTGAACATTTTGTAAGGGAAAGGTGGTGAATAATCATTATTTTGTGCGGTTTTCTACGTTTTTTTTCTACGACATTCGCCGTTCGGGTTAAATAATGTTTTATTTTTATTGTTCAGGTTATTACGGACGCGGCGATACCAAATATGTAATGTTTTTTTCTATTTTTCTTTATTTTACATAATAAAACCTTTTATATGGGGAAAAAGGGATTTTGGGGGCTTTATTTATTTATAATTTATTTTAAACTTATTTAAACTTTTTTATTTTGACTCTTTTTTCACTTTTTTTTTCTGTCCCCATGGGGGATTGAAGCAGTGATCGGCTGATCACTGCTTCAATAGAGATACGCTGCAATACACGTGTTACACGTGTATTGCAGAGTATAGGAAGCTGTCAGCCTGTGTGGATGCACAGGCTGACAGCTTCATTTACGGCAGGATCGGCCAGGCGCGAGGACGGGGTAAGTGAAGGGGCAGACCCGGGGTCACTGATCAGACCCCGGGCTGCCCCCTACGAACACCGGCACCCCCCCAAACCGGCGCGGGGGGGTGCCGATCGGCACCATATGACGTTGTAACCCCAGAGGTGCCGGTGGTCATGTTGATCACCGGCATCTCAGGGGTTAACACCCGCGATCGGACCCGGTTCCGACCGCGGGTGTTACAGGGCATTGTCAGCCGTGTATTACGGCTGACACCCGCTGTGCATGGTGCGCACACAGTTTCTGTGTGCGCACCATGCATCCGCAGTAATAGTACGGCGGTTTGCGGGAAGCCCTTCCCTGCAGCGCCGTACTATTACGGCGAATGTCGGGAAGGGGTTAAAAGAAAGACACCTACAAGCTCAGAATAGCAGATATAAAAGATACTGGGAGTCATAGCAACTAAAAAGAAAAAAGAAAGAATTCAGGATCATTTAGTTCTCTGTGCGTAGTGATCTTCGCTTAGCCTGATGTTGATTATACAGCCTGAGAGGAAGGACCTTTGATTCACTTGGGGTGAAACAGTCGGTCACTGGCAGTACGTAGAGATAACAGGACGTACACCGCATAGTTGAGAGGTCATACCCCTTAAAAAATATCAGTGTACTTCATACAGAACTTCTGGTCTTTATCCACAAATTTTGCAGATAAAAGGATCAAAGATAAGAGGTAGCAGTAATTGCAGAAATACAGCATGGAAAATGGCGGTGATAAATAGCTAGTCCCCCCCACGGTCCACAATAGCAGATTTAATCCTTGGCTACAGCCAGAGAGTTGTCCTGGATCCATGCCAGATTCATTTTCACATATCTAAGTTGTGTCCTCTTCGGTACAATGAGTCTGGACAAAACATTACACCCACAGCAAACTTGAACTGTTCAAATCTGCTGTCCCAGAAATCTATGGGGTTAGAGCCATTGTCTGCGCTGTTCATTTTTGTACCTTGAATCAAGTTCAAAAGTAAAGTATGACATGGAAGCTGAACATGAGAAAGTGGGTGTTTTTCTTATTTCAACAAGGTCGGACAGATTTCTATGGGTTTATGCAACAAAAAATTGGTTTACCGCAGATCACTCTGCAAATACTAGCTATGAGGGTAGTCTGAAAAGTTTCTGACCTCCACATGTAGATGGCAACACTCGTCAACCAAAGTTGGGGAATTTGTTGGCGCATGCGTTGGAATGTACTCACAAAAATTTCAGCCATTTTGCACCAACGGTTTTTCTTTGACAGTCGTTGTAGTGAGTTGATGTGAGTGATTTTGTGAAAGTGGATAAAATCAAATATTAGATATTTGTTTTTGAAAGGCAATACACCTTCGCAAATTAAAGACGAGTTGGACGCTGTATATGGGACTCTGCACCATCATGTACCACCGTCAAATTTTGGGCAGCTCAATTTAAACGTGGCTGTACCAGCTTGGTTGACGATGAACGTTTGGGATGGCCAAAAACTGCAACCACGAACGAAAACATTGCTCAAGGTCTCCAAATGGTGCTAGAGAACCGTCGAATGAAGGCTAGGGAGATAGCAGAGGCTCTCTAGCACCATTTGGTGAACTTGAGCAATGTTTTCGTTCGTGGTTGCAGTTTTTGGCTGTCCTGAACATTCATTGTTGAGACTGTACAGGCAGGGTTAGCTAGGGATTACCTTTATTTAGGTGGGAAAGTCACTCACCCAGCTCTTTGGGGCTCTATCTGGTCGGGATCCCTGTCAGCTTGCGATATGCGTGAGCTGACTTTTTCCCATAGGAATGCATTGACCAGTGTTGATTGGCCGAATGCCATACAGAGTACAGCATATGGCCAATCAACGCTGGTTCTGCCGGAGGCTCGTCTGTGAGGAGGTGAAGTCTAAGATCAGATTCAGGATCAGGGTTCAGCGCACACTCAGCTCTGCTTCATTTCTGGTGTAGCAGTGCTGAGTGCACAGCCAGCACTGTTACATCTCGGCATAGGAATGCATTGACCAGCGTTGATTGGCCGAATGCCATACAGAGTACAACATTCGGCCAATCAACGCTGGTTATGCTGGAGGAGGCAGAGTCTAAGATCGGTCCACAGCAGTCTCCATTCTGGTCCTATCTTAGACTCCGCCTCCTCACAGACGAGCCTCCGGCAGAACCAATGTTGATTGACTGAATGCTGTACTCTGTATGGCATTCGGCCAATCAACGCTGGTCAATGCTTTCCTATGCCGAGATGTAGCAGTGCTGGCCTATGGGAAAAAGTCAGCTCCCGCATATCGCAAGCTGACAGGGATCCCGTCGTAATACAGTGACTTGGGCATGTTAGATGCCCCCAGACATGCTTCCCCTGCTGTCCCAGTTGCATTCCAGGGTGTTGGCATCATTTCCTGGGGTGTCATAGTGGACTTGGTAAAACAATAAACCAGTTTGGGTAAAAACAAAAAAAAATGTATATAGCAGCCATATTCTGTAAACACTTTACACAGATTTCACTGTCATAAAACACTATTGTAGTTTACTATAAAATGTTAGTACCTGTGGTCCAAAGGTAGGCAGGTTTGCAGTGCTCAATCCTGTGTCTGTCAATATTGATGACACTCTAGCGTGTAGGTATCTTATACTGTGAAAGCCCGCGAACTGAAGGTGCACGTGCTTCACCCGATCACCCAGTTTTTTTTAGAACAATAGACAAATTTAAAACTTCACCAAACTGTGTGCTTTCTGGGCGCATCTTTATTGAGTTATGAGGTAAGATTAAAAGATATAACTAATTTCTCACGTTTTTAATGTGTCTTTATTCTCGTATCGCGTCCCGTTGGCTGCTATATACATGTTTTGTGTCTAAAAATAGCCAATGGTATACATACTTGGAATACTATTTATACATTGTCATATGTTTTTTATTGAAATGTTTTTATACACTGTTGAAACAATTTTTTACTTTTGATTGATACATGAAACCGATTGTTAAGGGATTTTTTTCTTATTTGTATTTTTGTTTTATATGTTTTCTTAAGGTTCAACTTTGCTCTTACCTTGTATCACTTGACAAAGGGGGTGGTTACCCCGAAACGCTGGCACATCAGCGTCGTGTGTATTTTTATTTAGTGTCTTCAATAAAAACCTGTTTTTTACTGATATAGGTTCAGCGCAGTTTTCTATATATTTTTTTTTTGGTTTTTACCCAAACTGGTTTATTGTTTTAGTTTTGCCGTTCCCCTGTCCTAGGGGACGTGAATAGAACTGCCGCTCATAGGAACCTGGTCGTACATCTAGTCGTGGTATATCCACTTTAATTGTCGATCCGCTCAGTGCACTCCATTTTTTGTACTTAATTATAGTGGACTTGGTGACCCTCCTGAGTCGAATAGTGGCTTCCCCCTAAACGAGTATTTATTCCCTATAGACTATAATGGGGTTCGATGTTCGATCGAACAGTCAAGTATTCAGTGGCTACTCGAATCGAACTTTGAATTTTGAACATTTCACTGTTCGCTCATCTGTAGTCCTTACATTAGCAAATAGCTATTCCATTATCTCTAGCCATATTGTTGAAACAGTCTGATAACATTTGGTTTGCATGCATCTAGGGGAAGCTTTGTGGACTGTGTGGAAACTATGATGGAAATGCGAACAATGATTACACAACTCGCAACAATGCCATTGTTGGAAACATAGAAGAATTTGCAAACAGTTGGAAGTCACAACCATCCTGCCCAGATGTCACTTCCCACAGGGATCCTTGTTCACTAAACCCATATAGAGTATCTTGGGCGCAGAAACAATGCAGTATCATAACTAGTGAAGTCTTTGCCGCTTGCCACACACAGGTATGTATAATAAATCTAAAATTCTACTTCTGCCTTACAATGCTTATGATGGTTGTTGACCTATTATCAAATAAGAGTATGGTCAAGACAGTTCATGAAGTTTTCTTTGAAAATTTAGGTTGACCCCTTTAAGTACTATGATTCATGTGTCACTGATTCATGTGCATGTAACACGGGTGGAGACTGTGAGTGTTTCTGTACAGCAGTGGCGGCCTATGCACAGGCTTGTGGAGAATTCGGAATATGCATTGCTTGGAGAACTCCAGACATCTGCCGTGAGTAATTCATTGATGTATTAATCTTGACTTTGTCTTTAAGCCAAATTCCAGTCAATAAAATTGGGATGTAGAAGAGTTCTAACTTCCCCCCCACTTGCTAAATCTCCTAGCAGTGTGTTATTCACACCAAGTACACCCTCTTATCATGTGCAACACTCAATCTTTCTTGCTTTTTGCTGTATATATTGTAAACACGCAACCCTCTGGTTATTACATGTACACGTAAGCCTAAGTATTGGCTCAAATGTCAAAGTTCGTTGGGCACAGTTCAAACATGGAAATTTATAATGGCTCTTTCAAAAAAGAGTTTAAAAAAATCTAGGAAAACCACCTAGGCCGGGGCCCCACATTGAAATGCAAAAAAATTTTGGTGTTTTCCATATAGAGGTATAATAGGGGAAGAAAGTCTACAGAGAAAAAAAGAGAAAAACGCTGCAGAAAAAAACGTGATGCATTTTCATGGTAGTCTCTTCTGCAGTGCTTCTTCCCGTGGCTTGCTACGTGGAGACTTAAGGTGAAATCTTGGAGACAATAACACGAGGAGCAAAATAATTCATGATGGAATACAATGGATTCTAATTGTTATTGAATAGGGTTGAATGAGATCAGGTCACCCCTTTAACATCTCAAATTTCAATCAAAAACTTTGACATAGCGAGGGTGTATGATCCGAATTTTCTGAACTGTCAGTCTCAGATGTGAGTCTTAAACCTGTTAGGGGGAATTCACACTTGCACCCGTGTCCGCTTGCAGGTTTTTTTGGCAGGACACAAAGGAGTTCACACGAGGTTTTTTTGGTCTGGAACCTGAGGCGGCTTCCGCCTCAGGTTCCAGACCAAAATACAGGTAGCTGTGACTGGATGCTGGTGCAGCAGATGCTCCGCTCCGGATTAGGGCCAAATGAATGGGCCTAGTGGGGAGGGAGTGTCTTCAGGCAGATGTCGGGAGGCGACTCCGCCTGAAAGAATGAGCATGTCGCTTCATTTTTGCGGCTCCCGGAAAAAATAACTGACCGGCTCCTGTTGATTTCAATGGGAGCCATCTTTTTGGTCAGGATTTTGAGATGGATACAGCCTCAAAATCCTGACCGAAAAACCCCGTGTGGACTTACCCAAAGTCCTGCATGTCCAACTTTGTGTCAGTGCAAAAACAACGGTTTCCCCGTGGACGGGCTGCATACAGACACTGGCGGTTTGCTTTAAAAACCCATTTCCAAGGGAATAGGATGGAGATCCGGCGCGCGAACACAGGCGTAAGTGTGAACGCCCCCTTAAATTGATTCTACCATTCACAACACGGATTTTTAAGTTCTATTTTTGTTTTTTTAACTTCCAATGTTGGCTTTGTAAACAGCTCTTTTCTGTGACTACTATAATGAAGATGATGGTTGCGAGTGGCACTATAAGCCTTGTGGGGTTCCCTGCCTGCTAACCTGTAGGAATCCAAATGGAACCTGCAATTATCCAATCAGAGGCCTAGAAGGTAATGAGACCACGGCTCTAATTATCAATTCATTGTTTACAGTGTAATACTTGCCACGCCTATGTGTCCAAGGTACATTGCAAAAAAAAATGTTAAAAAAATTTACAATCTTTTTTTATTTTTGTGCTTTCAACAGGATGTTATCCTAACTGTCCTCCTGAACGTCCGTATTTTGATGAAGATGAAATGAAGTGTACTGCCATATGTGGCTGCTTGGATGAAGACAGGAAATACTACAAGCTGGGGACACTTTTTTCAAATGGGGAGAACTGCATTGTTTGGTATTATTTTCCTTTTAAATATATAAAAACTGCAATTTACAGATTTGGACAAAAATTTAATTATTACGTTAAAAAAGTTGATTAAAAGTAAAATAAGTGTACTGGTAAACATCAATAATGTGTGCTTTTAAGTCCATGGCCCCACATGGTGTAAACACCGCAACGTGGAAAAAAATGCAGCATTTTACAGTCACTACCAAGTGGATCAGGGACTAAGAAAACTGCTGAAGGAGAGTGCCTTTGCAGGCGTATGGAGACTTACAAGCCATTTTAGCTCCACTGGGGGGTTCTGGGGAATATGCAAATCTGTTTTCCAGGATGTACCATATATACTCGAGTATAAGCCGACCCGAATATAAGCCGAGGCCCCTAATTTTACCATAAAAAACTGGGAAAACTTATTGACTCGAGTATAAGCCGAGGGGGGGAAATGCAGCAGCTACTGGAAAATTTCAAAAATTAAAATGGTCATAGTTTTTGGGTGTAGTAGTTGCTGGGTGCTGGGGAAGGGGAGGGGGTGTTTTGGTTGTCTGTCTGCCCCTTCCCTGAGCTTGACAACTGTTTTTTTTTTCCCCCACTTGGAATTCAGCCTGGCTGACTATAGGGTATCTGCGGTGCTCCTATTAACCCCTTACCGACAGAACAGGAGCACTGCAGATCCCCTATATTCAGTAGACCGGGCACTGTCAGACACAGGGATACCTAATGTGTTTGTGTTTCACAGTAATTTTCTACTTTTGTGTCTATTCTAGGGAAAGGAGGGATTTAGAACTTTTAATTAATTTATTTTTTTAAGTTTCTTTTTTCCCCCACTATTTTATGGGAGATTCTATACATTGATATTGCTGCTGGTCATAGACCCCCCCCCCTAAAAAAAAATCTATATTTTTTTTTTTTTTTTTTTGGTCACTCGAGTATAAGCCGAGGGGGGCTTTTTCAGCACTAAAACTGTGCTGAAAAATTCGGCTTATACTCGAGTATATACGGTAATTAGGAAAACAATGCCTCTTTTTACTACCTCAAGGACAGCCCCCTTAAACATCAGGCATGGCTTTTTCAGATAGCCTACAGTCTCTCAGCCAAAACTAGTTTCCCTAAACTGTGCTGATGAGATCCAACAAGATCAAAACAGCACTGTCCACCAGTGGGAGTCTGTTCCTTTTGGGATAGAGATAATATTTTGGCAATCATCATGGTATTAGGCTATTTTCTCACCTCTGCACCTGATTTTCCACCACACCCATCTCTTTCACCTTAGCTTCCCTCTGATCCTCTAATAGTTAATCTTAGCTTTATCTGTATGATTGACAGCTTTTATTCCGTTCTTCCACTCATGTCTCCGGAGGGTTCTTCCTTCCTATTTGTTGTTTGCTCACATTCACCAGATTTTTATTCTATACTGTGCTGCTCAGCTGGTACTGACCCCTTGACCAGTTGACCTCCCTTTTGTTGTTGTTTGTCCTGTCTGCTTTCTGTGTTACCACTTTTATAACAGGAAGGGACTGTCGACCAGTTGTCTCCTAACACCTAGGGTAGGTGAGGCAAATAGGCAGGGACTGGGGACAGATTCAGTCTTAGATCTCACTGTCTTGTCATTCCTTTTCTCCTATGTTTCACCAGCAATTACTGGGGAATTGCTCATCTAGCAATTCTCTAACACAATTTCTATTTTTGCCAAATTTGCAGATAAGTATTTTAGGACAGTAAAAACCACCGTGTGCTGGAGGCCTAGAGTGAGAAAAATTCTCATGGACAATAGACAGACAGGGTTGACTCTTAGGTACAAAGTCAACGGTAAAAATGTGTGGTATCTGGTACTCAAGGATAAATTCCAATATATTTTCCAATATATATAACACAATTAAATTTTGAGTGTTCTACATGTTTCAAGCTTGTGGTATGCTCTAAAATCAAACAGGGACTCATTGACTTAGCAGTTCTAGTGGGGATTGAATTTTTTAATGTGTTCTAAATAAAATTAAAGGATTTTACCCCAGAGTGCTGGATGCCCTCCATTTTTACACTGAATACCAGACACAAATCATGGACAGGTTTAGCAACTAGTCAAAATCAGTGTTTTTCTTACCCTGAACCTGTGACCTTCTTAACTTCAACCTCTTTAAAACATCTAATGAAAAATATATTAACATTTCTCTCTCCACAGTAACTGTACTGAGGATGGCATAGTTTGCTTTTATGATGTCAGAGGTAAGTTTGTAGCATACTGACGCAAGAAAAATTTTGGTATTTTCACACCAAGTAGAAGTACACTCTACTTTTATTTCAGAAAACAAGTACTAAAGTAAAATTTTCATCTAGGTGGTTGATCAGAAGAATTAGGGGTACAAAAAAGTAATTCCTCTTTTGTAAATGACCATCTTCATTGTATATCGCATTGTATATCATAGTTAGGAAAACATTTCTTGCAGAATAAGAATGGAAACATCCAGTTAGCGATTTATCCATAAATACTGTGGAACAGAGGAATATCCAACAATGAGTTCTCTCGCACACAGCACTGTGGGCGGTCCCCAGTGCTCAAACAGCACTGGGGGCGTCCCCAGTGCTGTGAGAGAACTCTCCAACGCCACCTCAAGATTGAAAGCCAGGCCGGAAGACGACACGTAGAGGTCAGTTCCTGAAGAAGATGGAGAGTTCTCTTGCAGCACTGGGGACGCCTCCCATGCTGTTTAAGCGCTGGGGCCCGCCCCCAGTACTGCGAGAGAACTCATTTGCATAAAGACGGAAAACGGAATATCTACTGATTGGCAGCGCAGAGAAGACATCTAAAAGTAAGAGACGAATAGCCTTTCTTAAGGCTATTGTGATGTGTTAGTTAGAAAAAAAGGGATTCTAATGATAGAATCCCTTTAAGTAAAACTCTATGTTATGCAGTGTTTTTGTTATTCCTTCTATAAATTTAGAATGCTCACAAATACAAAAAAGAAACCGAGTGACAAAATAGTGTAAATCTGATGGAAATCCAAGTTTGGAATATAGATAATAAAAGACAGTGACCAAGATGGCCCCTCACCTTGATAGGTTGTGAATAAGTCACAACAACATATGCACTTTAGATCAGTGGGGGTGGCAGCAGATAGGTCCAATGTCAATGGGTAAACGGACGTCAATAAGTACACATAAAAGCAGGGGCTTGGTAAACCCAAAAATTTGGACCGTCTGCACTCATCAGAACAAATAGATCCTAGGTCACTCTTATGGGTAAGAACACTTCTCTTTATTGGAAAGTGTAACGCTTGGCAGGTCATAGAAGGAGACAAGTTCATGAACTTCTTCTAAGACCTGCCAAGCGGGTTCTTATTACTGTTGCAATTGATAAAGGAGAGTTCTTCCCCCAAACGTGATGTGACATCTCACTTTCCAATAAAGAGATGTGTTCTTACCCATAAGAATGACCTAGGATCTATTTGTCCATAGGAACGCAGACGATCTAGATTTCTGAGTTTCAAAGCCCCCGCTGTTATGTGCTTCTATACGAGAATTTAGGCGTTGTTAGCCAAATGGGTGTTACCAATTCAGCTGTGTCACATGATGCTACTGTCAACATTGATCTAACAACAGCAGAACATGCAGGGACATACCCCTAACTGGTTACACCCACTTGGCTAACAAAGGAGATATACAACATCAAGTTGTAAAGACACAAGATCCAGAATTGTTATTTCAGAGAGAATTCAAACCTTTACTAAAACCAAAATGTCCGGTCTTCTTTAGGCCAAGTCTAACATTAGCAAAAACAACCAGTGTAACATCGTTTATTATCTACTGTATGTGAAAAAGCAATGTCTCCCTTAAAATTAAAGGGGACCTGTCCATGAAAAATGACCTGCAGGCAGCATGTTATAGAGCAAGTGATATGTAACCTATGCCACTAAACAACTAACAGCGTATAGGAAGTTTTTGGTGGTGTGAAATGTTTTATAAGGTTTATCGATATTTTGTTTTGCCATTTTCTTTCTGTACTAAATACCTTGTATTTTATTGCAGCGTGTGTGTGTGTCTATGAAGGGCGTGTGTACAAATACAATGAAACGGTATATGATATAGTAAGTGAAACAGAAGGTTGTGTCATCGGTATATGCAAAGAGAATGGAACCATTGAAAGGAATGTCTATGACTGCCCCACCACTACTCAAACCACATATACCACAAGTGAGACATTATTGTAATACTTGATGATAAAGGGATGATAAACTAATAATGGGCTCGATATTGACACTGTTTACAGGGGTTACGCTGATAGTACTGTAAATGGGATCACTGATTCTGTTGTTATTGGGGTATGGTATGGGATAAGCATACAGTATCACCATACAAATATATAATAGTAATGCCATAAAAAAACTAGATGAGATGGGAATATACCTGTATCTGTGTCTGAAGGATGCAAATACAGTGAAAAAACGAGGCAAAAACGCAAGTAATAAAGTAGTGCATTTTGAAGCTGCATACATCTGCTTATTCTCTTGCCTTTTGTAGTGCTTTTATATAAGATAGTATAATGCCCAACTGATCATGGACCGACTGTGCCACCTAATCGGTTTACTTTGAGCTACTCCTGCGGGTGTTGTCTAAGTGGTCCTCTGGATTTCACCCTTTAATGTCTATACAGGAATTTGGTCTTTGCTGCTGGGGACCAGAAGGTTGTCAGCTCTAGGAATAGTCCCGGTGTAGGTAGCAGCTGACCAAAAGGCCTGAGAGGGTTATGCAAACGCGTAGTCGAGTCTAGTCTGAAGGTGAGTGGTGGCAGAGCAGACCGGGCAGGTCAGGAGCAGAATCAGAGTCAAGAAACAGGCCAAGGTCAATACAAAGATAACCAATCAGAACCAGAAGTAGGGACACAAGGAGGAAACCCTTGCAGGCACAGGCAAGCTAAGAACCTTTGTTGCTCAGGCAGAGTGCTGCCATGAGCAGCTTGTTGTTAGCATAGCATATGCAGTACCGAGTCAATAGTGAGAACCAGTACTAGACACACTGATCAGAATGGCAAACACGGCACTGAGCATCCAGCACACCCAGGGTCACACCAACTTCAACCCCACAGAGGTGTTCACCAGAGCCCCAGATGGTGGGGATGGACTTGGCAGCTACTACCATTTAGAGTGGTATGGGTCAGGCAAAGCCAGGTAGACAGCGCACCACAAATCACAGCAGAACCAGAAACTGGGAACTTTTACCAGCAGGTCTTCAGAGTTGAGTTCCAGGTCTGAGGAACCAGAAGACAGCAGCAGACAGTAGTCATTAGATGGCAGCAGAGTACCAAAGAGTAGTCATCCAATCCGGGTTGTCAACGTGAGGGCAGCGCAGTACAGAGGGTAATCCAGAGGGAAGGTCAAGCAGGCTGAGTCAGTAACAGGAGAGCAAAGCAGTACAAAGTCAGGTTCAAGGAGAAGAGGTCTAAAGGAAGGTCGGAGTTGTCAACAGGAGTAGACGTAGCACACAATCAAGAGGCAGAGACAGAATCAGAAGGCAATGCAGGGGTCACAAATAGAAGCAAAACTAGACATAAGCAAGGAGAGCTTACTATCAGAAAAACTGAATAGCCAGCGGCAAATCGGAGCGGGAACCCATCTTAAATAGACTCCGACCCGTTGTCTAACTTCAAATCCCGTAAGTACCTGATCTGGCTCAGGAGGAGACCGGCAACACAGCCGCAGAGGTTCCGGTCTGCCTCCCGAGGACTGGGATAGGCAGATAGGAGAGGACTGGCAACCTCCGCAGACCGTTGCAGAGGCTCTGGCCCTACTCCTAACACTTATGATTGGCTGGGCAGGGCTCACTGGTGCACTAGTTAAACTCTCAAGTTGTAGAGGGCAAGACTACCCTAAAGGAAGGAGCCGCAGTAGCAGGACTAAATACACAGTAGTCAGGAACCGCACAATGTAACCCAGTAACTATAGACAGAATAACAAGAACATTTAGTAAATGTCTAATATCTATTATCTATCCGTGCAATATTAAGAAGATGCAAATTTAAATGTATACATACGATCAGTGTCACAGAATATTGCTTACTATACAGTATATAGAATCTTCTCTCTTTGCTTATTCCACAGTATCGGAGACTTCCCATACTACTACACCATCAACAAGCACAGGATCAGTCACAACAACCACATCCCCAATAACCCCATTCTCAGTTTCTAGAACTACGAACAAGACAATTGGCCCAGTTACGTGTACGCCAAATTGTTACCGTACAGGATGGATAGATGGGCATAAGCCTACGTCTGGAGATGATGGAGGAGAGTATGAAAGCCTGAAAGCCTGTACTGTGCCAGTTGAAATTGAGTGTCGAGTAAAAGAAGGAACAGTCATAAAAGAAAATCAGACAATAATTTGTAATTTACAATTTGGATTGGTATGTCTGAATTCGCAACAAGCTTCCAAGCAGTGCTATGACTACGAGATACGGTACATATGCTGTGATGATGTAAGTCACTGCCAAACTCAATCTACGACAGTATCAACGACGCCGTCTTGCTATTGCTATGACAATGGTCAGAAATTTACTCCGGGTATGTGATTTTTGTGTGTAGTTATTACGTAATTAAATAAATTTTGCTGAAAATTTTCTAATCCTGCCTGAGGTTCAGACAGTGAAAACTTAGACAAGACAGACTAAAGGTGCGCGTGATTCATCACACTGGATGGTGCTGGATGATAAATCTGGAGTATTTTTCGACTGTCTAGTCTATGGGTCATCACAAGAGTCATTTTAAATAAACTATAGAAACAGTAAGGTATATGTGGTAACCTTTCGGTAGAAGGGAGGAAGGACGTAAGACAAGGGGAAGAACGAGAAGGGAAAAGGGGAGGGGGAATCTGTGATCAGAAGCCATGTCCCAAGGGGTCCAAATAGATTGAAAGGTATACAGTGTTATTAAGACTTGCAATTAAAAACTCAAGGCTCCAAACATCCTTTATTCTAGCAAGAAGCTTGGGGCCCGAAGGGGGAGCCACATTCCTCCAGTTTTTGGCAATGAGAGTCTTTGCCGCTGTGCAATGGTAAAAACTTGGACATCTTCTTACCTAGGTGTCTGGGAGGTAGGGTAAGGAGGTATGTAAGTGGGTCTAGAGGACCTCCCTGGCAGGAAGAGTGCATTCATCCCCCTCCAGAAGCTCAGGATCAAAAGGCTTTCCAAAAAAATATGGTACCCACAGCATTACAACAAGAAATTGTCAGATTTAGGTGGCCTCATGATGCAAACCTGTTTTTCGTTTTTCCAGAAAAAAAAAAAGTCAATGGAATCCCTTTGGATGGGTAAAGAAAAGATGGAAATTTTTACTCCATGGCCCTGAGACAATTCAGATCTTAATCCTATTGAGGAAGTCAATCCTCAAAAAAACAAATGGACAGAAAAAAAACACAGAAATTGTGATAAATTCCAAGTATTGAATAGGCAAAAATTGGTTGACATCAGTCAGGATTTGGTCCAGAAACTAATTTTGAGTTTTGAAAAAAAAAAAAAAAACTTGAAATATTGAGATTTTAATAAGCTAGCTGCATTTGTCAATCAAAGTTTATACAAAGTTATAAAACTTGTGAAATGCTCATAATTATGCTTCAGTGATCATAGAAACATCTGTCTGAAAGATCTACAAATACTAAAGCAACAAACTTTGTCAAAAAACAAAATTTGTATCAATTTCAAAACTTTTGGCCGTGGCCTTAATTTGCTTAGAAAATGTGGGTCAATGTCTGAAATTCTTTCAAGATATTTGCATACTGTCAGTGAATGAAAACATTTTTTTACAGTTATCAAGCAGTTAAATATGTATTTTCCATTTGTTTTACTTTTTCCAGGTCAAATTATTTCTGCAGTTATGGATAACGGTTGCATTACCTATGTGATATGTGGTCCAAATTGTAACGTTCAAAAATTGAAGTTCTGTTTTACAACTTCAACTTCAACTTCAAGACCAACATCAACATTAGAAACAACTTCTACAGGTTCTACTCAGACAACATCAGCTACAATTCCAACAATAACTACTCCACCATCTACCACTGTAGAAACCTCTACTACCACACCAGAAACAGTGACCGTTACCACTTCTACAACAGAAACTACTGCTTCACCTTCCACTAGCTCAACAACAACGCCATCTACCACTATAGAAACCTCTACCACCACACCAGAAACAGTGACCGTTACTACTTCTACAACAGAAACTACTGCTTCACCTTCCACTAGCTCAACAACTATTCCATCTACCACTGTAGAAACCTCTACCACCACACCAGAAACAGTGACCGTTACTACTTCTACAACAGAAACTACTGCTTCACCTTCCACTAGCTCAACAACTATGCCATCTACCACTGTAGAAACCTCTACCACCACACCAGAAACAGTGACCGTTACTACTTCTACAACAGAAACTACTGCTTCACCTTCTACTAGCTCAGCAACTACGTCATCTACCACTATAGAAACCTCTACCACCACACCAGAAACAGTGACTGTTACTACTTCTACAACAGAAACTACTGCTTCACCTTCCACTAGCTCAACAACTACTCCATCTACCACTGTAGAAACCTCTACCACCACACCAGAAACAGTGACCGTTACCACTTCTACAACAGAAACTACTGCTTCACCTTCCACTAGCTCAACAACTACTCCATCTACCACTGTAGAAACCTCTACCACCACACCAGAAACAGTGACCGTTACCACTTCTACAACAGAAACTACTGCTTCACCTTCCACTAGCTCAACAACAACGCCATCTACCACTATAGAAACCTCTACCACCACACCAGAAACAGTGACCGTTACCACTTCTACAACAGAAACTACTGCTTCACCTTCTACTAGCTCAACAACAACGCCATCTACCACTATAGAAACCTCTACCACCACACCAGAAACAGTGACCGTTACCACTTCTACAACAGAAACTACTGCTTCACCTTCTTCTAGCTCAACAACTGTTCCATCTACCACTATAGAAACCTCTACCACCACACCAGAAACAGTGACCGTTACTACTTCTACAACAGAAACTACTGCTTCACCTTCCACTATCTCAAAAACTACTCCATCTACCACTGTAGAAACCTCTACCACCACACCAGAAACAGTGACCGTTACTACTTCTACAACAGAAACTACTGCTTCACCTTCCACTAGCTCAGCAACTACTCCATCTACCACTATAGAAACCTCTACAACCACACCAGAAACAGTGACCGTTACTACTTCTACAACAGAAACTACTGCTTCACCTTCCACTAGCTCAGCAACTACTCCATCTACCACTGTAGAAACCTCTACCACCACACCAGAAACAGTGACCGTTACTACTTCTACAACAGAAACTACTGCTTCACCTTCCACTAGCTCAGCAACTACTCCATCTACCACTGTAGAAACCTCTACCACTACACCAGAAACAGTGACCGTTACTACTTCTACAACAGAAACTACTGCTTCACCTTCCACTAGCTCAACAACTACTCCATCTACCACTGTAGAAACCTCTACCACTACACCAGAAACAGTGACCGTTACTACTTCTACAACAGAAACTACTGCTTCACCTTCCACTAGCTCAACAACAACGCCATCTACCACTATAGAAACCTCTACCACCACACCAGAAACAGTGACTGTTACTACTTCTACAACATCACCAAGGACTACTTCTTCATCTTCCACTGCCTCAACAACTACTCAGACTACTACAGTGACTACTGCAAAATCAACAACTTTAATTACGAGTATATCACCAACCGTGCAGCCTACTAGTAATATTACATCACCTGCTACTAAAAGTACATTGAGAACAACCAGTTCTGCAACAGCATCAACTCCAAAAACAACAATAACTCTAAAAACAACATCAACTCCAAAAACAACAATAACTCCAAGAACAACATCAACTCCAAAAACAACATATACTACAAGAACAACATCAGGTTCAACAACAGTGGGTTGCGGTAATAGGAAGGTGAATACATAGCAAAAAACATGTTTGTTTGTTTGTTTGTGTGTGTGTGTGTGTGTGTGTGTGTATACAGGAAATGCCTAGATTTAGAGATGAAAAACATGATCTCCCATAGTTTGGTGTCACACACAGCAGGCTTTGGTGTAAAAAAACTGCATCAAAAAGATTTGGGATAAAGCCACACTTTGCGGAAAAGCAGCATTGTTGCAGATTTTGCTCTGTTTTTTATTTTTTTTAGGCAAAGTCAAGAGAGGCTTGAAAATATAAAATAAGCTCTCAGAGGTTTCCCTTCTGTTAAATCCACTCTTGTCTTTGTCTCAAAAATATGCAGCAAAATCTGCAACAAAAAACACTGCATTTCCACAACATGGGGGCTCAGCCTTAGGGACGTAAATGCCACAATTTGCCCGCAGCGGAGATGCTGCGGGAAAAATATCGGCGTTTTACAGTGCAAGCAAAGGGGATGGGATTCATGCGAATCCCATGCTTGCTTTGTGGAAGAAATCGCAGCGCGGACACGCTGCGATTTGCAAAGTCGTTGTGGCTTTGCAAATCACAGCATGTCAAATATGTCTACGGAAACGCCGGCGGCTTTCCCGTAGATATAATGTTAAGAGAAAGTCCGCAGAGGAAAACTCTGTGAACATTCCCTTAAAAGCGCTGCGGAAAGAACCTCTCTCCTGATCCACATGCAAGATCATCACAGCCAGGCTGTATGTTGATGGAACTGGTGGTGGTCGACATTCCCATTATCTTCGGTGAGAGTGCCAGAGATAGCCAAAACACAATACTCAGTTTTCTCCAGCACTCCCATTCATTGCCTGGCCCCATATGGGTGTGCTATTTTTGTTTCAATGAGTATATAAGGTTTGCATGGTGGTATGGTTGTGTTTTGCTATTTTAACATTGCTTTCCTATATCCTTAGAAACTATAAGTTCTGTTCTTTAACGCAGGTAAATGAGACATGGTTAATCGACGACTGTAGCATTGCCGAATGTTTAGGAAGCAACGTGGTCGTTATAAACAAAGTGCCTTGTCCTCCGTTAAATACGCTGACCTGTGATAGCGGAGTGACGCCTACCGTCCAATATTCTAGTGATTGCTGCTGCTACCAATATATCTGTGACTGTAAGTGATATGTCTTGGTAACCTATTTTTATACAATACAGGGACTTATGCAGTTATGTACCGTTTCCACGTGTGCGTTTACAGATGTTGCCTTCACTACTTTTCCTCTTTACCGAAACGCAGGGAAATCTTGGCATTCTTGACACTTTCTGAGGAGTTAGTCGGTTACCAACAGTATCAATATATGTCGAGGAGACTCAGAACACACAATTGAAAAGGATTTTGATTAAACACATAGAATAAGTAATAAAATTGGTGGTCAATATTTTTGATCATGTGACCTTAATCGGTCCTGTCGGTTACTATCACACATTGTGTGATAGTAAGTTATGAGGCATCTGTGGCACTTTAAGATAGGTGCAAAAGGCTCCTCTTTTCTGGATTTGAGAGTCACAAGATAGCTTTACAAGACAATATTGTTTGGTAGTATTGTATCTGTAGCAGATGCAGTTCCGAGCCAAGAGTGAGAACCAATACTAGACACCCTGATGAAAATGGCAAACACGGCGCTCAGTGTCCAGCACTCCCCAGGCCGCACCAACTCCAACCCCACGGAGGTGTTCACCAGAGCCCCAGATGGCGGTGATGGACTTGGGGACACTGCTGGGCAGAGAGGTATGGGTCAGGGAAAGCCGGACACACAGCGAACCAAAAATCACAGCAGAACCAGAAACTGTGAAATCTTACCAGCAGGTCTGCAGAGTTGATGAACCAGAAGACAGCAGTGGGTGGAAGTCAATAGGTGGAAGCAGAGTACTAAAGTGTAGGCGTTCAATCCGGGTCGTCAACGAGAGGGCAGTGCAGTACAGTGGGTAATCCGCAGGGAAGGTCAAACAGGCCGAATCGGTAACAGGAGAGCAGAGCAGTACAAATTCAGGTTCAAGGAGAAGAGGTCTAAAGGCAAGCTGGGGTCGTCAACAGGGGTAGGCACAGTACAAAAATCAGGAGGCAAGAGGAAGAGTCACAAGGCAAAGCAGGGGTCAGAAAACAGAGGCAAACTAGACACAAGAAAAAGCTTACTATCAGGAACCAGGTACACTGAATAGCCAGCAGTGCTCCGAAGTGAGAGCCCATCTGAAATAGGCTCCGGCCTGCTGCTAGGCCTAAAATGCCGGAAGTCCCTGGTCCAGCTCAGGAGGAGACCAGCAACCCCTGCACATCGCCTCAGACATTCTGGTCTGCCTCCCGAGACCTGGAAATAGGGAAACGGGAGTGGCAGAGAGTAGATTTCCGACAACCTCCGCACAGCACTGCGGACGCTCCGGCCCTACTCCTACCAGTATCACAAAGTGATATTCTATATGTGTTCATGTACTATGACATGCAGCCAGTCAAGAACTTGGTTAGACTGTGGCAATATCATATTGAATTTTTTCCATGAGAATCTGAAGTCCATAATGAATTCTGAGCTAAGTTAAGGGTGGACTTAGCTGTACATCAAACACCAAGCCTTTACTAAACTGTGTGGATAAAAACAGTGTACAAAAACCCAATCCATATAGTGGATTATAGTGGAAGTACCATATAGCCCATACTATATAATAATAGGGCTATACATTGTTCACATGACACTTTCCTAAAGTTACCTAAAAACGATGGTATCAACACATGAAAAATACTGCCATATTAAAAGGGTTATCCAGGACAATGATACTAAACTTCGCTTCCTCTTCTTAGAAAGAGACATTGCATCCATTGGTCACATGACCATGCTGCAGTTTAGGCCGTCGTGCGCTTTCATGATTTATACCAGCACACATTACTTTCTATGGCCCCATACATAATCCCGTGTATTATTGTTTATGGTGTCAGGGCGATTTTAAAGGGTTAAGGCCTGCGATCAGAATCAGTAGAGACCCAGTGGTTATGGTACACGCTTAGTTCCTGAGCACGTTGGGAAGGGATTAAGGGCTCCGATTTATCATGAAACCAATTCAAAACATTGTGACATATTAACGAAAACCTTGAAAGACTAACCCTAGAATGCCGACATATACACACATACAATATTGTGAACCAACGTTGTCTTGAAAAGTGAATGATCTTCTGTCAGAAAAGAAGAAAGGTAAAGAAGGACGCCTCTGTTTATTAGTTTGGTTATTGCATAAGTATGCATTGTCATTATCCCATGGTTTCTTTCAGGTCACTGCAGTGGATTTGGTGGTCGCCAATATGTCACGTTTGATGGAACTCCGTATCAGTACCAGGACACATGTGTAGATGTTTTAGTACAACAAATTAATCCAACATATGGTGATTTTAGAGTGCTCCTAGATAGGTCCAACTGCCCAAATATATATTCTGTAACCTGTCAAATTGCTTTATTGATTCACTATAAAGGCCATGTGGTGAAGCTGACAAACAAGAATAACATTATTGAGGTAATTTTTTATTTTTTTGCTGCTATATTCATAGAAGTATTTGACTGTTAAAGGTAAGTTCACACTGGGTTTTTTGGATCGGAACCTGAGGCAGAGGCCACCTCAGGTTCCGGTCCAAAAAACGGGTAGCCATGACTGAAAGCCAATGCACTGCACCGGCATCCAGCCGTGCACGCTGCTCCGGATTAGGCCCAATGAATGGGCCTAGTCCGGAGGAGGGAGTGTCTTCAGGCCGAATCACGAGACGACTCGCCCTGAAGAATGAGCACCTCGCTTCTTTTTTTCCGGGAGCAGTTTCTTCCGGCTCCCGGAAAAAAGACCTGAGTGGTTCCCATTGATTTCAATGGGAGCCGTCTTTTTGGTCAGGGTTTTGAGGTGAATACGGCCTCAAAACCCTGACCAAAAAACTCAGTGTGAACTTACCCTAATAGTGATGGACCCTAAAGCGGTTTATATACATACTTGCTCAGGTGAACCATGCTTGTTTGTGCTTTGAGTGGTTTCCTTACATTTAGGATGAGAAAGGACTTGGGCCTCCTGGACTATGTAGCAGGTGGTGCATACAGGTAGCATCAGGGGTGTAATTTGAGGGGGTGCAGAGAGTGCAATTGCCCTGGGACCCAGGAGCCTTGGAGGACCCACAAGCATTGGAATCAGTTTTTTTTTTAGATTGTGAGCCCCACATAGAGCTCACAATGTACATTTTTTTCCCCCTATCAGTATGTCTTTTTTGGAATATGGGATGGAAATCCATGCAAACACGGGGAGAACATACAAACTCCTTGCAGATGTTTTTTTTTTTTTTGCCCTTGGGGGGATTTGAACACCAGGATGCCAGTGCTGCAAGGCTGCAGTGCTAACCACTTTGCCACCAAGCATGGGAATCAGTATTGAGATGGCAGCTTCCATCTGGCCCATAAACCAAGAGGACCCACAGATTACCCTAACCTCACTAAGGTGGATTAAACTCCTTAGCACCTGTGACCATCACTATCAAGAATTCGCTGGAGGGTTAGGTAGGGGGCTCCAGACAAAAGATTGCACCGGGGCCCACACGACTTTAGTTATGTCACTGGGTAGCATCTAACCATATGGGATAATCTGTACACCACAAACATACTCTATATAAAAGCAGTGTAAGTAGGGGCTTGACTGGTGGGATCAACTAGTGGGATCATGCTCCCATTCTATGACTCTTTCAATACGCAGAGATCTTTAGGCTAGTTCTAACCATGCAGATCAAAGTTTTCAGCCTTATTTCTGATAAACATAGTATTAACTTCTGATATCCTGGTAGGGTCAGAGTTGTTCCAATGGAAAGCAATCCATTTCCGTGTCTAGTAAAAAAAAAAAAAAAATTAAAAATCAGCTGAATTTTCTCTAAAGTTTATGGGGAACTTTTAACACTTTCCTAAAAACTGAAGGAGAGATATGGCTTATACTACATATGGTCATACAAGGCCATATGTAACATAAGATGAAACAGTGATGGTTCTTGAAAGGCAGAAAGGAAAGACAAACAAAAAAAATGAAAAAAATTTCTTTGTGGGGAAGAGGTTAAAATATGGAATTGATAATGTTTGATCCGCAGTCAACATGAATGCAAACGACCAACTAAAATATTTCTTTTTCTTTGCAGGTGATATTTGACTCCATAAAAGTTTATCCAGACTTCTATGTGGACGATATTCAAGTTACCGGTACTAGCGCAAAAGTTGTAGTTTTCTTAAACGATATTGAGTCCTACGTCAGTTTGAGTGGTACCGTTTTTGAAATAATGTTGCCATCTGCCCTATTCCTGAACAATACCGAAGGACAATGTGGTATGTTATTCTGTAGGACTGCTATTACGTTTTTGGTTGGGTAAAGAAGGGCTTTTTAACTTTTTCAAACACATACACAGAGTCTCTATAGCATAAAAAAGTTAAGCAGCCCCCCAAATCACAATGAAGAAAGTCTCTTATTCACCCATGTCCAATTTTACCCCTTGAGAAAGGTCCTCCTTTAGGGTATGTTCACACGGGGGGGGGGGAATGGATTCCGCGTGTGAACATACTGTGCGGCATTCCGCTTCGGATTAGACCCGAATGAATGGGCCTAATTGGGAGGGAGTCTCACACCATGGACGCCGTGGTTGACCCGTGGTTCACATCTGCGTTTGATAATCCATTCGGGGGAATCGGCATGAAACATGCAAAGACAAAAGTCCTAAAAGAAACCTAACGGACCCCATTATAATCTATGGGGTTCACCAGTTTCCTCAGGTAACCACTTTTTATGCATATAGATTTCCATTTGGGGGGAGTCCCCAAGCCAAGCAGACTCCCCCGAACTGAAACCCAAATGCAGATGTGAATAGGGTCTAAGTCCTTTGCCAACCTATAGCTTAACTCATACACCCCATACAGTAAAAACACACATACATCAGACCTGTGCAGATGCCAAAATATTCAAGCTACATTACGATGACAAACAATCCTCATAAATCAAACTACAGAGAGCATTCATAGCGTATAAAGCTCTTTCCAACCATAGAAATAATACTGTGAGGGTAAGTTCACACAGAGTTTTTTGGTCAGGGTTTTGAGGCGGATACCATTGAAATCAATGTGAGCTGCTCAAGTCTTTTTTCTCCAGGCACCGGTTTGTTCCGGCTCCCGGAAAAAGAAGTGAGATGCTCATTCTTCAGGCCATTTCGGCTTGCGATTCGGCCTGAAGACACACCTTCCTCCGGACTAGGCACGTTCACTGGCTTTCAGTCACAGCTACCCAGCTTTTGGTCCGGAACCTGAGGCGGCTTCTGCCTCAGGTTCCGGACCAAAAAAACCTGTATAAACTTACCCTTAGGAGGTGTTCACAACTTGATACTGAATTTCTCAAGCAAAAAAAATTCTGCTTAACAAAAACAGATGCAGATTTTGGCGCTGAAGTTGAAGCAGATTTAAGCAGTTATTTTGGCCTCTGAGTGAGTGGTGTATGCCACATAGTGTGCACTAATTCCCCTGCTGTGGTCAAGGTGATATGTGCAGGGAGCATTGGATACCCCACCTCAAACAGTAGGGAGCAGAGGCGTAGGTGTAAGGGAATTGCTAAGACAGCAATTCCCAGAACTGTTAAACCCTGGGAGGGGCACAAGAGACAGTGAGCCCTAAGCTGAAGCCCCCCGCTTTCCCTTCCTATTGCCAGGCCCTATCCTAGGTAATAGGCGACAACCACGAGGACAATCCCTCCCTGAATATGTGAAACACAAAACGCAGACAAGACGAACAACAACAAAGGGAGGTCAGCTAGCCAGGGTTCGGTAACAGGAGAGCGATGCAGTGCCAAATCGGAGTCAAGAGAATAGTCAATGAGAAAAGCCAAAGGTCAAGTATAATAGTATAAGCAAACAGGGACAGTAAGAGCAGGTATGCGCACGGCAATAACAAGCACTGGTGTGAATGGGAACCAAGGCTAAATAGGGAGGAAGAACCCGCCCATGGAGTTCACAGAAAGGCAGCTGTCAATCACAGGGCAAGGCCAGATTAACCACTTAATGGACAGAGGCAACCTTGGCAGAAGACGGGTGTGGTGCAAATCCAATTAAGGACTAGAGCCGTGTTCACACAGTGCAACTAAAAACTTTAAGCAGATTCTCAAACTGCACACGCCTCCTGCGCCGCAGCATGCGAGCAGAAGGTGGTGCAGTGACCCGAACAGGCAGAGATGTTACAGTAGGCCAAAACAAAATCAGAGAGGCGTGAGCTGAATTGGTGAATGATTGCCACAGTGGTGGTGAATATTATCGGAGGTTCCCAGGAGGGTACCTTGTGGTGTCCCAACCATTGCTGGTAATAAACAGCTTATGGTGAGCTGAGTCTTTGGGGAGTGCAAAGTGGGTGCAGTTGTGACTGGTGAGTCTGGAATGCCACGACCGGTTGGAGTTGTTTGCGGACACTCTGTAAATGTGAGGAAAGGGTACAGAGAGTTTTGGAACATCTTTTATGCAAAGTCATCATACAATATCCAATAAAACTGTCTATAGGTGGGCTTTGCCTCATCCGTATATCCCAGTACAAAGAACATGGCCTGAACTTCTGGAAACAAGAGTCAGTGTCATTCCTACTTCTCACTACTCTTTATAGATTGATAAAATCATTAAAACCCTACCTTATACTTCTATACTACCATGTCTCTATTACCTATTGGCATCTAAAATACAGTATATGTCAAAAGTAGGACTAACCTAACTAGACATGTTTTGTACAATATCATTGTATATAAACCAATAACTTCTTAACCAAAGGTTTTCTTTATTTGTGTTCATCCACCATCTTTCCTTTAGGTACTTGTACCAACAACAAGAAAGATGATTGTCGTCTTCCAGATGGAAGCATAGCCTCAACTTGTTCGGCCATGGCACCTTACTGGGTTGACACTTATTTATCCACTCCAGGTTGTAACGTTTTTACAACCACTCCTGTAATGCCTACCACTGCAAGTCAATATATTGGAACAACACCTTGCCCTTACGCATATATATGTAACATCATTTCAAGCAAGTAAGTAATACTACTACTACTGCTACTACTATTACTACTACCGCTAATACTATTACTACTATTATGAATACTACTACTACTATCGCTACTACTATTACTACTACTATCACTACTACTACTGCTACTACTATTACTACTACTATGAATACTACTACTACTACTATTATCGCTACTATTACTACTACAATTATTACTACTACTACTACCGCTACTACTATTACTACTACTATCACTACTACCGCTACTACTATCACTACTACTACTACTATTACTACTACTATTACTACTTCTATCACTACTACTACTATTACTACTACTACTACCGCTACTACTATTACTACTACTACTACTATTACTACTTCTATCACTACTACTACTATTACTACTACTACTACCGCTACTACTATTACTACTACTATCACTACTACTACTACTATTACTACTACTACTACCGCTACTATTACCACTACAATTACTACTGCTACCGCTAATATTACTACTATTACTACTTCTATCGCTACTACTACTATTACTACTATCACTACTACTACTACAAATACTAATACTACTATTACTACTACTACTAAGTATAATAATTCAGAATTAAATTTGAGTTCGGTTCCGTTTAAGATTACAATGTATAAAATACTTGGAACACTTATTGAAGTTTGTTTCGTTGTCTTCATCAGAGTTTTCAGTGAATGTCAGAAAGTTGTTCCACAAGATGTATTTCGGAAAAGGTGTTTAGTAAGTGAATGTGACGAAGCTGCTCTTTGTGATCAAGTCGCAACTTACGCATCGGTATGTAACTTTTTTGGAAAGTGTGCAAACTGGCGGGAGAATACCACCTGTAGTAAGTTTTCATCTATTCTTTAATGATTTTATTATCATGTTGTCTCTAATTTTATATTGTTGATATTGCGGAATGAAACTTGTTTTCTGGAACTTTAAGTTTGATGACCTGTCCCTTAGGATAGGAAATCAATAACCCCCTTCTATCAGCTGATTGAAGGAGCCGGGGACAAGTGGTGGAATGTGAACTCATAATTGTCCAAAATGGACATCCAGCGTTAGAGTGAACCCATCCTAAATGGTAGATTTTATTATAAACTAGCCTCTGCCTGCAACTTCGTCTGCATGTTGTTGGCGTCAATGATCCGCCTATATTCAGTATATTGCTGCCGTTGATGGTTTGCCTGCTCTGGTGTTTCGGCAGCTGTCCTGCTGCTGAACGTGTTCCTCAAACCATGTCTGTGATTGTTCCGGCATCTCAGCTGCTCTTTGGGACGCCATATATTGAGCATGTCGTTGGCGTCGATGATCCCCCTGAGTTCTGCTTCAGGAAAAGTCTGTTGATTTTTGGCTACCTTCATAGCTGTCGTTGCTTTAGAATTTTGCGACAAATTAGATTTTCTTTTTCCTGGCATTTCCCAGCAAACTGCCAATTTGGATTAAAGGGTTTTTCCCATGTCAGTGCCTCAGCACTGGAGCAGATCAGATAATATGCAAATGCATGTACACAATGGACTGAGGGTTAGCTGTGTGTTTACATAGAGAGATAACAGACCTGGCTTTATCAGCCTGCTGCCAAGAGCAGTTTAATATAGTATATGAACATAAATTCATAACAGTCGTGAAGCCATGTCATTTACCAGGATAAAAAGTAGCTTATGTATTAATCGAGGTTACAAACTATCTATGTGCAAAATATCATCCAAATCCGTTCAGCCATTTTTGTGTGATCGAGTAACAAACATACAAACATACGAACTTTTACATTTATAATATTAGTAGAATTAAATTGTGGCTTTTAACTTATGAACCATAATGAATAGAGATGAGCGAACAGTAAAATGTTCGAGGTTCGATATTTGTTTCGAGTAGCCCCTCAATATTTGACTACTTGAATCGAATATCGAACCCTATTATAGTCTATGGGGGGAAAATGCTCATTTCAGGGGTAGGAAACGTTCGATCAAATTATACTTACCAAGTCCACGAGTGAGGGTCGGGCTGGATCCTCCGAAAAGTCTTCTCCGTGCAGCGTCCCCGCGCAATCTTCTGGCTCTGAATTCACTCTGCCAAGCACCGGGCCTGTGCAGAGCCGACTGCGCATGTCCGCACTACAAGCGGGCATGCCCAGTCGGCTCTGCCCAGGCCCGATGCCTGGCAGAGTGAATTCAGAGCCAGAAGACGCTGCGGGGAAGCTACACGGAGAAGACTTCTAAAGGTAGGAGAAGAACCAGCGTTGATTGGCCGACTGTATAGCATTCGGCCAATCAATGCTGGTTCTGCATCGAACTTTTACATTCGAATAGCGAGTGGTACTCGATCGAGTACAAGTATTTAGAATACCGTAGTATTCGATCAAATACCTAATCGATCGAGTACTACTCGCTCATCTCTAATAATGAATGTTGGAGTAGATATTCAAATTTTTTTTAATTATTTTTTTTTGTGCTGCCTTTGCTGCTTCTTTACTACAATGTGAATTTATTCAATGTTAGGATTGCAAATATATCAAATATTCATTTATTCATCTACATTTATTTACAGCTTTTGAATGTACTGAGCCAAAAATTTATAAACCCTGCGGCAATATTCAGCAGCCTACTTGCAGTTCAAGGTACGAATGTTTCATAGTTTCATAGATATCTTTCCATAAATGAAGCTCTACGGTTTTCCAAATATTTTACCCATTGCACAGAAATTTTCACTTCCGTAGAACTCATGCTCCTACATCCTGGCTATATTTGGTCTAAGCTAAGAAGCTCCACCGTGATCTTTTGCCACATCGAAGGGCAGATATAAGCAGCCAAGAGCCCCTATACAAGAACAATATAATGGGGCACACGTTTTCTTATATGCTCTGACTCTCCAGTCAGCATTGAGAGTATCAAATTCTCCCTCCGTAGACAAAAAATTCTGCTTCTTCAATATTTTGTCTTTCTCATTAGTTCTAGATAGTTACATGTACGTTGATTTATATTTGTTTGTGACCATTTTTTTTATAGTAATATTCCATCCCTTCCAAATTTTCACGGAGACGTGTGCGTATGCCCGAATAAAACCACATTGTTTAGTGAAAGTCATGATGTTTGTGTTCCACAATGTGGTAAGTTACTTTTAATATTATTCAATTTTCTGACTGTACCACAAATACCACTGGACAACTAAGGGCTGGTTCACATCTGCGTTTGGGGACCCCTGAACGAAATACTGAATGCATTAAAAAGTGGTGAACAATGAAAGCACATGGACCCCATAGACTATAATGGGGTCTGTGTGTTTTCTGTGCGGTGTCCGCACGATTCAGGCGGAGAGAAAAGTACTTCAAGCACTACTTTTCACTCCACATGATTTGTGCGGACACTGTGCGGAAAACACGGGGTCCGTGTGCTTTTATTGCTCACTGCTTTTTAATGCCAAACGGACTTCCTGAACGGAATACTGAATGCAAATGTGAACCAGGCGTCAGCAAAAAATTCTGGACGATATAACAGACTACAAAATCAAATCAGAATAATTACTAATACTATTATTGAATAATACAAACACTTTAGGGCGGGTTCACATCTGCGTCCTGGTTTCCGTTTTGCAGGTTTCCGTTTCCTGCCTGAAACTGGACAGGACACAGAAACCTGCAGTCATTTTTCAAACCCATTCATTTGCATGGGTCTGGAACGTGTCCAGCTGTGAGCGCCTGTAAGCGTTTTGTGCTCTCCATGGCGAAACCGTTTTTTTTTTAACCGGACGCAAAGTCGGACATGCACGACTTTGTGTCCGGTTAATGAAAATATGGTTTCGCCGCACAGAGCAAAAAACGCTCACAGCCAGACACTCTCTGCCAGGTTTCCGTCTTCTGTCAGCAGAAGACGGAAACCTGAAAATGGAGATCGGACGCAGGTGTGAACCCGCCCTCAGCGTGATTTAGGTTAGAATTCAATGGTTATACGTTTTTGCCCATCTTTCACAATAATAGCATTACTGCAAATCTTGCGCAATCTGATACTATCCCTTAGGGGGACAAAGTTACTGGACAATTGAAACCATTCTGATAGTGTTTCCTACAAACTTCATAAATTACCCACAAATTGCCCCATGCGAAAATTTAGATTGCGCATGCGCAGATGTGAACCAGGCCTAAATGGTTCAATACCGATGTGATGTATGGGCAGACCACGCGGGGGTTTGGAGTAATGTCACAGATTAGTTTAGTCCCTTTGACACCTAAATTCTACCTATATTCTTCATGATATAGTATTATGGGGTCTCATTAAGAATGCTGTTTTGGTGCCCAGGAGCTTCAAGTTACACCACAAACCTTCCAGTATGGCGAAGCCCCTCATCCCCTCTTACAAACCGATCAAAACAGTTGTTCTTATTTTATTTATTTGCAACTACCTCGTAGTAGAAACACCCTTCCGAACGTGTACATCTAAAAATGAATGTTCCAGTTACTCAAGATCATAAAAACCTGACCCTTTTCTGTATGTGCTGATACAAAAGTAGTATTTAGAGATTTTATACTGAGATCTAATCATTGCTTTTATTTGTGTCCTTAGGTTGTGTTGGCCCTTATGGAGAGCCAAAAATGGTAAGAGCCAATTAGGATAGAAGGAATGTACCCACTGCACTCCTAAGCATTGAAAGAACAGAGATTGAAAAGCATAAGACCCCATGCACACAACCGAGTGGGGACGAGTTTGCAGTGGAATGACACAGTAACATCCAATGACACAGAGTGGGATAGTCTTTGGGGTCCATGTGCTTTCATAAGCTCTCCGCTTGCCAATGCATTCGGTATTCCGTTCGGGGGGTCCCCATGAAGACTCCACAAACGGATTACTAGGCCTTACAGTCATATCATTAAATAGTTATACAGCTGATAAAGTTGATGAAGACAACAAGTCCAATCTATAAATCTACATTGTTAAACCAGACAAAAGCAAAAACCCCTCAAGTTGCCGGCATCAATTACCCTATATTAGGGCCTGTAGCTAAATTTTTGTTACCCCCAGGGTTGTGGGGTTGGCAGGCCAAACCCCTATTTTTCCACAGCCGAACTTGACTCTTCTCTGACTCCAAATCCTTCATAAATGGCTGGCTGGCTAATCATTTACTTTGAAGCCGGTGTTGGAGACGGTAACTCCACCTAAATCTGGCGTTGACACCACGACTCCTACTCAGACTCCTCAATCCTTGTTGTACCACTGAATTGGATATTCTCATTTAGCATTTACATGTTAGCAATGATAATGGCAATGAGAAATGATGGACCTGTGGGGGGAGGGGTATCTACATACTATGGAGGTGTATGGAATCACCCCTTTTTATCATATACCGCTATGAACATCCAGTTCTTCATTAACTTGTGTTATTAGTAATCATACAGAATTAAAATAATTTGCCAATAATTAATCACCAATTCTGCTTACTGTCTACAGCCTAATGACTATTGGATTCTCAACTGCACCAACTGCACATGTTATGAAACCCTACCAGCTGTCCGCTGCAAACCAGTATCATGCCCACCACTTAATGTTGTGAACTGCACATTTCCAGGCTATGCATTAGTTGTGTATCCAGATCCAAACAATACTTGCTGTCAAAAGTCGGAATGTCGTAAGTTTTCCCTCCAAGAAGATATACCTTTCACAATGTGTGTATGCTTGTTGTATGTTGTAGTAGCTGTTTGTGAAGACTCAAAACAACTACTTTATATCTCCCTTGTAATACTGTAATAATAATAATAATAATAATAATAATAATAATAATATGTCTTTATGAGTTATGTGAGCTTGGGGGTATACATACTACACTGTCTAACAATAAGTATTTGGACACCCAGTAAAGTTCTGCGGAGGTGGAGTTATGGTCTGGGGGTGTTTCTCCTAGTATAGACTGGGACCCTTGGTCCCAGTGCATGGTAAACTCAACGCCGACACCTATGGCACTATTTTAAATAACAGTGTGCTTCTTACATTATGGCGGTTCTATGGGTCAGACCAATGTTACTTCCAGGATGACAACGCCAGCTGTCACGTAGTGAGGCCTACCATGGCTTGTACAGTAACAATCAGGTTAACCGACTGGACTGGCCTGCCCAGAGCCTAGATTTGATCCCTATCCAGCAACTATGGGACGAGTTGGGTCCTCGAACTAAGGTGTGCAGCAGCCGTCCAAAATCGGTGAAAGAACTTACCTGTCTTCTCCAAGCCAAATGGAATAAAATACCACGAGCCGTCATACAAGGACTTGCCCTGGAGGGATGGGCCTGTAATTGCCGCTCTGACCACAGGTCTCCAAATACTTATTGGTAGACAGTGTATAAAAAGTGTGCAACCTGTGAAGTTGTACAGGAGCCTCGTAGATTTCCCAACAAATGCCAGTCCAGCAGAAATCTTAGGTTGCATATAAGTGGCTTAACTAATGAATTCTAAGACTAGTAAATGACTGTGAAAATGTTATTATGGCATGTGGAAGGGGGTGGTGGGGATTTATGACACACTAGTGACTAGTGACTGTATGTGACTTTATGGAAGCTTATCTATATATTTTATAGTCTTGGCTGAAATCACATAAATAAAACAGATTGTAGACTGGATGGACTGTTACAGGTCTATGTACTCTTCAGGGAGCACCGGAAGCGTTATCCCTGTGCTCTGAGCACCCCTGTGTCATCAGCCGTCTCTGTTTTTCACCGCCCCCTTCTTTACAGATGATCCCTCCTTCTACACATCTTCACTGCTTCCTTTAGAGTAGCTAGTCACATACAGCTAGTCACATTTTATTTTTCATTTTTCCTCCTTAGGGCCTCGGGACGTATGTGTGTTCAACGGAACAGCTTACCAGGTGAGTCAGCCTACAATACAAAGCTGTCCTTTTATTAAGAAGGGACAAATAACAGCATTTTATTATCCTTATAGGCAGGGAAACTCAGTAGCAAAAAATGACTATTAAACCTTAGGAGACGCAGATATTTTTGTATTTTCGTTTTTTGCAAAGGGATCCTGTCACTCAGATGGCATTTTTTCTAAGTACCACGCTGGAATAGCCTTAAGAAAGGCTATTCTTCTCCTACCTTTTGTTGAGTTCTCCATGCCGCCGTTCGCCTACAATACCAGTTCTTGTTAGTATGTAAATTAGCTCTCTCGCAGCACTGGGGGTGGGCCCCAACACTCAGACAGTACTGGGGGTGTCCCCAATGCTGCGAGAGAACTCTCACCAGTGCCGCCTTCTCTTCTTCAACTTCTAAGGCCTCCGGCCTTGGGCAGACCAGACTGTGCATGCCCATAGGCCACGAGAAAATGGCCGCTTGCATAGTGTTGTAAGCGGCCATTTTCTCGGGGCCTGTGGGCATGCGTAGTCTGCTCTGCCTGAGGCCTGTTCCTGATGAAGATGGAGGCAGCGCTGGAGAGAGTTCTCTCGCAGCATTGGGGCCGCCCCCAGTGCTGTGAGAGAGCTAATTTTCATATCGAGAGAAACCAGGATTGTAGGCTAATATTTCTGTATATGTAGTCTGATGAGGGCTTGATTTTTGCATGACAAGTTGGAGTTCAAAATGGTACCATGTATTGGGAAGCAGTAAAAAAATTCAGAATGAAGTGAAATTGAGAAAAAAATGCAGTGCTAATGTTTTCTTGTGGGTTTTGTTTTACGGCTATGTTAGATTTATTCTGCAGGTCATTACGATCACAGGGATACCAAATTTATATAGTTCTTTTTCATATTTTAATGACGTTGCAAAAATTCTAAATTTTGAAGAAAAAAAAATTCTTTGAATTCCATATAACGTTTATATATTTCAGTGTACGGAACTGTGTAAGGCGTCTTTTTTGGGGGACAATATGCAGTTTTTATTGGTACCATGATGGGGAATGTATGTTGTATTGTTCACTTTTTATTCCATTGTTTAATGGAGGTAATGTGGCAAAAAAATCAGCCATTTTGATTCTTTTTCCTGCTAAACCATTTACCGTGTGGGTTTTGGGGATAATGGGGGTTTTGGGGCTAATGTGTTAATATTTACTTTCATTTATTTGTAATTATATGTGATCTAGGGAAAGGGGGGGTGATTTAAATGTTTAGGGGTTTTTTTTACATTTTTTTTATATTTTTATAAATTCAACTTTTTCTTTTTTGCCTCCCTAATGGGCTTGACCATGTGAGTTTTAGATCACCTGTGCCATAGACTGCAATACTAGTTACAATACTAAGGCAGCACTGGGAGCCTTCAAAGGGTTTCAGAGGGCTCCAGGCTGCCATAGTAATGGGACGCCTCTCACAACCAGGCGCTGTACTGTTACCTAGAATCAAAGAAAAAGCTAAAGTAACCGCGGGGTTATATGCCATGGTGAGGAAGCCCCCTCCTGACAGTACTCGCCCATAGACTAGTACTAGGGGAACATTCCTTACCACTCAGTGTCATGGCTGGGCGGTAAGGAATGCCCCCTCACAGTACAGAACTACGGACAGTACTATCAGGAGGGGCGTTCCCGAGAGATTGTCAAAAACGCCCTTCTGACACTGAAGAGCTACGACAACAGCACCGATAGCTACGGCAATGGCACCGATAGCTCTTCAGGGGGGGCACATTTCTATCGATGTATTACACCGTACGTGTCCGAGGACATGAAAGGTCCTCTTTAAAGGGGAACGTCTGAGTATCGGATTCCTTTTTCAACTTATTTCTTTTTTTCATTTCTCTGACAGCCGGGGAGTCCTATTCCACCAAGCTTTAGTGACCCTTGTACCGAATGTAATTGCACTAATGTTAAGGACCCCACAACCGAGTTTAATAAGGTGACATGTATAACTAGAGGCTGTGTAGAAGCCTGTGAACTGGTAAGTAAGATATTGGTCATATTATTTATTTGACAATACAGTGGAGACCATACAATGTGATATTCATCTACACTATTCAATATACTATATTTCTATGTGATCCCTGACAGGGCTTTGAGCACAGATCAGATCATGGACGTTGCTGTGAGTGTTACCAAGTGTCTTGCATTGTCAATTTTGCAAACGGAACAGAACTGGTACTTCCGGTAGGTCCATATACTATTCAAGGACTGAATTGTTGAAGGTTACTGTTGAGAGCACCACACAGTATTTTTCACCATGAATGTGTTTAGTATTGAGGTTATTTTGTCTTTTAATATAATGTGATATGTGTTATATCATCAGTCTAGCACGGTCATACACGGCTAAACAGAAAACGGTCATCCAAATCCCACTGTGTCTTCCCTTACACATGCATATATGGAATGAGAGAAGAAATTCCTCCGGAAGGAATAGTGGACAGTGGCCAAGAACAAATTCTTCATGCAGTTGTAATCCAGCTGCTTTGTCCTTATTTCCCATGAAATTTAATTTTAGGGAGAATCAGGAGGATCTCAAACACATTAGATGGTCTTCTGGTCCTGTAGATGATCTTCTGGTCTCATAAATGGTCTTCTGGTCCCACAGGCTTGGTTTACAATTATCTAATGTGTATGGACTTGAGACTTCCCCTTCTTTTCCGAAATAATCCAATTCCAAAGTTTAAAGGTGACCTGTCAGAATGTTTATGCTGCCCTATCTAAGGTCTTCTGGACACAAAGCATTACTTCCTTCCTTTTTGCCAGCACCTGTCCAATAGAGTCAGTGATTCTAGCTCTATTACGTAACTTCAGGCAGAAGTGAAGAGCTGAAGGATCCGGCCTACCACGCATGTGCATTTTTTTGGGTGGAAACCCAGCAGACCCCATTATAGTCTACGGAGTCTGTGGGTTTTCGCGGGTAACTGGTTTCTTAAGCAGAATGGGCCCCCAAGCAGAAACCAAAAAATGTAAACCTAAACGCAGGTGTGAATTAATGAGCTATCCTTAGACCATCAATATTAGAAGCAGATGACCCCTTTAACTACATCTTACATATACAGATAAGTGAACCTGTTCAGATTGAACCAGATATGACCCGAATGTTCAAAAGTTTTCAGTTCGACCAAAACCCAAAACTTTGGATCTTTGTCAACCACGAATGCAGGTAAAATTATCCCTATATATACTCTCTGGTTTCTCCAGACCCCAGAGTTTTATAGGTGAAGGCTCAGGGAAAGTGTTAAAAAATAGGAGGCCAAAAGAGAACCAAGAGAGAGTTGCAGATGCTACAAGGAGCCCAAAAAGAGGTGAGGGATGCTGAGTATAATGCTCGGGCTCCACGTTGCGTAAACGCCACGGTTTGGCTGCAGTGGAAACACCGCAGAAAAAAACATTGCATTATACAGTCTCTGCAAGGTGGATTGGAATCTAGTGACTCCCATCCTGCAGCGGTTTTGGAAATTGCAGAATGTCAGTTATATCTACAAAAACGCCTCTGCACAATTTCTATGAAATGTGCTGTGGGAAAAAATGTGATGCGTTGCCACCATCGATATTCCCGCAGTGCTTTTTTGCTGTGGCCTTTACATGGTGCCTTGGCCTCCAACCTTAAGAGACCTCAGAGTATATTAATTTCCCTTCCGGTCCTGTACTGGGTCCCTGGACCCAGTGCAGGTGGTGGGTGACAGAAGGATACTGTCCGTGGTAAGCTCCATGCTGGAGAACAACACGCATCCCATTTATGAGACCATGATAGCACTGGGTCGTACTGTCAGTGACCGACTGCTTCACCCCAAGTGTGAGAAGGAGCGTTATCGAAGATCCTTCCTCCCATTCGTGGTCAGGCTGTATAATCAACATCAGGCTAAGCGAAGATCACTCCGCACAGAGAACTGAATTATTCTGAAGTCTTTCTTTTTCTTCTTAGTTGCTATGACTTCTCTTCTTACATATTTTTTCACAGGACAAGAAGAAACATATTCTTTATATAAAGTACAATTAATACAAACAAATAACAAATTATTATTTTGTCTTGATAGGAAAACAGCACCTATTATTCTCAAGACAACTGTTCAGTCTATTACTGTCATAGAGTGCGTGGTCAATTGGTCTTGACAGAAAAACTACCAGTATGCATTAAAAATAGTCAAAAGGACTGCAAACTGGTAAGTTACTATAAAATAGTTCATTGCCACCTGAGTATACTTTTATCCTTATTGGTATACACTCACCGGCCACTTTATTAGGTACACCATGCTAGTAACGGGTTGGACCCCCTTTTGCCTTCAGAACTGCCTCAATTCTTCGTGGCATAGATTCAACAAGGTGCTGGAAGCATTCCTCAGAGATTTTGGTCCATATTGACATGATGGCCTCACACAGTTGCCGCAGATTTGTCGGCTGCACATCCATGATGCGAATCTCCCGTTCCACCACATCCCAAAGAAGCTCTATTGGATTGAGATCTGGTGACTGTGGAGGCCATTGGAGTACAGTGAACTCATTGTCATGTTCAAGAAACCAGTCTGAGATGATTCCAGCTTTATGACATGGCATTGCATTATCCTGCTGAAAGTAGCCATCAGATGTTGGGTACATTGTGGTCATAAAGGGATGGACATGGTCAGCAACAATACTCAGGTAGGCTTTGGCGTTGCAACGATGCTCAATTGGTACCAAGGGGCCCAAAGAGTGCCAAGAAAATATTCCCCACACCATGACACCACCACCACCAGCCTGAACCGTTGATACAAGGCAGGATGGATCCATGCTTTCATGTTGTTGACGCCAAATTCTGACCCTACCATCCGAATGTCGCAGCAGAAATCGAGACTCATCAGACCAGGCAACGTTTTTCCAATCTTCAATTGTCCAATTTCGATGAGCTTGTGCAAATTGTAGCCTCAGTTTCCTGTTCTTAGCTGAAAGGAGTGGCACCCGGTGTGATCTTCTGCTGCTGTAGCCCATCTGCCTCAAAGTTCGACGTACTGTGCGTTCAGGGATGCTCTTCTGGCTACCTTGGTTGTAACGGGTGGCTATTTGAGTCACTGTTGCCTTTCTATCAGCTCGAACCAGTCTGGCCATTCTCCTCTGACCTCTGGCATCAACAACGCATTTCCGCCCACAGAACTGCCGCTCACTGGATGTTTTTTCTTTTTCGGACCATTCTCTGTAAACCCTAGAGATGGTTGTGCGTGAAAATCCCAGTAGATCAGCAGTTTCTGAAATACTCAGACCAGCCCTTCTGGCACCAACAACCATGCCACGTTCAAAGGCACTCAAATCACCTTTCTTCCCCATACTGATGCTCGGTTTGAACTGCAGGAGATTGTCTTGACCATGTCTACATGCCTAAATGCACTGAGTTGCCGCCATGTGATTGGCTGATTAGAAATTAAGTGTTAACGAGCAGTTGGACAGGTGTACCTAATAAAGTGGCCGGTGAGTGTATTTCTTTTGCACATTCTGTATAGGTTTTAATCTTAAATTCTGAGCCGTGATCATTATTTCATTGTGCTTTTTTTTCTATATTTTATTACCATCTTTCATCTAATATGCTACATCAACGGTTGTAATAAATCGGGCATCTAATTATGTATATTATGGATACCTAATAACCATATAAGAACTATTGAGTATTAGAATCTAGAACACTGCTACATTGTGGAACTCTCACAGACACAAAATATCAATATTATAATAGTAGCGCAAATATATTGTTGTCTAAGGGCCCATTCACACGGGCACAGAGGAGGCGGATTATGGCGCGTAATCGACGTCATAATCCGCCCCCTCACAATGGTGATCTATGGAGACTGCCAGGCTACTTTTTTTTCCATGAGCGGCATGTTGCCGCTCACGGAAAAAAGAAGCGGGTTGCCCTTTCTTCAGGCGGATTCCGCGGCTCGTCGAGCCTCAGTGTCCGCCTGGCGGCAGCAACATCTGGATTCGGCACATTCATTTGAGCCGACTCCGGAGGGGGAATCCGCGACTGTCAGAAACCGCAACAGTCGTGCCAGGCGAGAGTGACACGGCTTCCCACGTCACTCTTGGTGCCAGTGTGAATTTAGCCTAATATGTTATCATGGCATGTAAACAATATCCACCAACATATGGTCAGCAAACACAATAAAAGCCAGTGAACTTCAACATACACATCTCTTGATGAGACAGAGTAGTAGTCTTAGGCCAACACCACGGACAAAATCAGCTGCTTACCAGGGGTCTTAGAAGCAGCACCTATAATGTAACCACTTTCTAAATCACATTTTATGTTAAATATATTTTTAGGTGAGTTTTTTTTTTTTTTAATTTCCATATATTTATATATATTATTAAAAAACTGAATTCCTGACCCTGACCTCTAAGCCAAATAATATGGAGGCACTTCCTGTTTTCAGTAGATTTCTTTGCAGCTGACAGCTCACTTATCAGAATGCCAATGCATGTAACTTGTATATGTAGATAAGACAGAGAATCCACCAGTAATTTCACAACTTATTTACACACCACCCTCCACAGAGCATGTCTAGAAAATTCTTCCATAGAAGTAAATAGGGTCAGCGCCAGACCCGCAGTCCAAAAATAGGAGTTAACAGATCATTTTAGGCTTAGCCTACATAACAAGATAGAAATGGTGGGCGGGCGGTGATGTGACAGTGCAGTGCGTGGTAAATCTCGTCAAGCGATTGATAGACGATCATCATCACCTCGAAGTCCATCTAAGATGATGAAGGGGTGGTACTTGTAGAGTACCGGAAGCCCCAAAACGCATTATCTTTTAACAATAAATCTGCACTTGCTGTTACACTCGTGTACCTTATCTGATTGCACCGAGGGAGCGCGCAGCTGGGTCAAGCTTTGGGAAATTTATCCCCAATACATTCCATGGCAAGATAGAAATGGAAAACGTTTTGCACCCGATAACATATAGCATATAGACAGAAGAAAGTGTAGCTAACATACTGTAGGAAAAGAACCACCATGAATCCATAGGGAGATGGTACTGAAGCGGAACATGCTTAGTAGACTGTGACGTTTCGGTCAATGGATTGAAGAATAACCTGCCAGTATTGTGTGCTTTATTCTGTGTACATGATTCCATATACATATTACTGATTTTTTTTCAATCCCCAGGGTTTTACCTACCAAAAGCTTCCAAATGAATGCTGTGGGGATTGTGTCCAGTCATTCTGCACTTTAACAATTAACAACATTACTATGACGCTTAAGGTAACATGGCTGTTTGTCAAGTTAAAGTTTGCTACAGCTATACGTCAGTATAATCTCCTGAAAGCTAGAACTCAATATTAATGTTAGTACTCTATAACCATTATTAGTTTCACATAGTTACATAGTTCAGGTTAAAAAAGCATGCAGTACCTCCCAGATTCCATGTGCTGCCTCGCTGTCTGAGGGGTGGTGAGAGGTATGTCCCAGATTCAAGTTATATGCGTCCTCCAGAGATTTTTGCTCCTTACTTCACCATGTCCTGATGTCACCACATTGTGCCTGCTGTTCCCAAAACCAGGGATGTCTATAGGGGAACAAGAAATGTATTAAGGGTATTCTTTTTGTTTGATTCATTTTTATGTAGGGGCCCCAGGAAGGGACAGTAGACAGGGACATTATACAGTGGTGGTCATACTAAGGGCAGAATCATACTGTAGGGGCCATAGTAAGGGGACATTATACTATGGGGTCTATTAAGGGGGACATTATACAGTGGGGGCCATATCATGGGTGGCAGCCATGTTAAGACATTGAAGGGGCATTATACTATGTGGGGATCACAATGGGATATGATACTGTGTAAGGGTAAGTAAAGGGGCACAAAATAACATGGATAGGATTGGGTCGGGATGGGTGAGAGGTGGGTCTTCCAATACCTAAATTTGCCCTTTCTCACCCTGGAAAATTGGGAGGGAGGTCCAACAAATACAACCAATTTATACTTATACACCCAAGTTGGTCCATATGAAGGTAAACATCACATTAATGGCCTAATTCACTATAATGAGGAGAAGAATCTTTCTTGACTCTTTCAGTACAGACAAATACAGCAACTGGGGCGACATGGTGGCTTAGTGGTTAGCACTGCAGCCTTGCAGCTCTATAGTCCTGGGTTCAAATCTACAAGGAGCCTGTATGTTCTCCCTATGTTTGCGTGGATTTCCTCCCATTCTAAAAGTAGAAGGAAATACGATAGGGAGAAAAAAAACATGAACATTGTGATCCCTATATAGGGCTCACAATTTACATAAAAAGAAAAGAAATATAGAAGAACTTTCTACATTATTTCCAGCATCCTGATATGTACTGAATCTGTACAAGCAAGTGAAAAAGCGAATTGGTCTAATCTTTTCATAAAAAACATGAGATATGGGACAATCTAATGTAAATGGTATAAACATATAGACCCTCTGATCATAGTAGTAGAGAACAGTAGCAAAAGCAGCAAATAAATATTCCCGCCTTCTATATTAGTATTCAAGCAGCACCTAACTGTGACCGATGAAAGAAGACATAACCATTAAAGGGGTATTCCCATCATGCTTGTTCAACCAACCTGCATGCTGTGTGCTCTCTTCACTTCCTGGTTTTCTCGGCACATTGGTGGGCGGGGTTTCACTTGCTCTGCTATCTGCTATGTTTGCAGTTAGTAATGAGGGATTGGTTGTAAATGAATTACCACAATATGAAGCTGATGTAGAGGCTGATGTAGCAGAGCTGGATTTGAGTTAGTTTATAATACATACAGAGGAAAGGACTCCTTATCTCAGCCCTTATCAGCCAAATTCAATTAAACTGACTGATAAGTGGAAGAGCAGGAGATAAGAGCTCAGAAATCCCGAAGCTCTCGTCTCCCCCCTCCCCTATCTGAGGAGCTTCGTTACTTGTCTGTGGCAGAGACATACACAGCTCAGAGCTGCTCCTAGCACTCAGCCCCGCCCTTTCCCCCTGAGAGCAGGCAGCTACATCACTGGGGGACTGAGAAGATAAGCCCGTGGTCCAGGGCCCGTGGTCATAGAAACGTACGTAAACAATTAAGTAAATAAATTAAGATAGCGGCCAAACAAAGCAGTTTTGATAAAGCAATGTATTTAGAAAAAGTCTTATATCCACATAAACTAGCAGTATAGATAGGATCCTTGTTATGGGACAACCCCTTTTAAGGCATTTCTGAGAATTACTTTTTTTATTCCTTCCAGCCTGGGGAGAACTACACATTACCTAATAACGCTTGTATCTCCTACAATTGTGTTTTAAATGGAAACAATCTTGAAGTTATCCATAAGGAATTTGTGTGTCAACAGCTGAACTGTCCGGTGGTAAGTTACTCATTTTTGTATATATACTTTGTATTTGGGGCAAAACATCTGATAGAAAAATAGGTCTAAGCAACCGAAAGCCTAAGTAATTATTTTTTATTAGAATTTAAGATGTGAAAGATGGGTTGGTATGGGCAGTATTTTTAGAGTTTTTGATAAGCCTTTTGATACACTCAGATGTTTCCCTTCTAAAGTCCTCTAGAGTCACTTAAAGGAGTTACGCTATAAATACTATGTGTCCTCTATCCATAGGATAAATAGATGACCCCCACTGATCCTGAGAATGGGGTGGTGCCCCCTCATTGTGAATGCATCAGTGTTAATTTAAGCACAAGTGTACAGATGAATTTGCAGATCTATTCATTTCAATGGGACTACTGGAAATAGGCGAGTGCTGTACTTAGGCTGGTGTTCCCATTAAAAAGAATGGCGCTGAGCATCACACTATAAGGCTGAGTTCACACAGAGTTTCTTGATCAGGAATGGGTTACCATGCGGACTCCCCGAATGGATTACCAAACATAGATGTGAACCAGGCCTTATACTTATACCATATATACTCCCACGTATACATTTATATACAATTTTTGGTCTGGAACCGGAAACATACAGTACTCACACAGTATACAAGACACATACTTTACACAAATGTGCACATATATACATATTAAACATACATATTTTACCAAAAGTATATACTCACATATTCCAGCAGTGAAACTTTGCAGCAGATGGCTCCTGTCTTCCCCACACGCTACGATGTGAGAGACATCTCACTGAGGGGAGGGGGAGGGAGAAGACTTCATAGGAAAGCAGCATAGCAGCTGCAGGTAAGTGAAGGAAGAGGCCATTAGCTGATGCTGAAGATGCACATGCTGTCCTCCGATATGTACAGCTTCAGCATCAGCTAATCGGGGCCCCTGTGTGTTGAGGCAAATGCATTGGTCAGGTGCCGATCGGGCCCCGACCAATGCATCTCCATTGGTAAAATGAAATCTTTCAGCCAGGGCTCGGGGCCCACCGGGGGATTCACCGGTTCCCCGTTGGGCCAGTCTGACCCTGCCCCCACCGATCAGTAATTTATCCTCTTTCCTAGGCATAACTTCTTTAAGCACCAATGGTAGTATCTACACTACCTCTTCCATGATTCATGTGCATATGAATAGAGATGCTGGCCCTATCCTATAGGCACAAAACTTTCCTCAATTGCTTGAAATTCTGCTGGACAATAGTAGACAAATACTAGTTTTCTTTGAGTTATTCAAGCCGTCTTGTTTTACCTTAGGGATCTGTAATCCAACAAATGGAGCATCAATGCTGTGGTAGCTGCGTCAAAGTAAACTGCACTCTTCACTTGCCAGACAACACAACTAAAATCCTGCAGGTAAGATTTTTATATATATATATATATATATATATATATATATATATATATATATATATGAGAGAGAAAGAAAGAGAGAGAGAGAGAGAGCTTCCTAATTTGTGTTTGTTCATATATCTACACTCACCGGCCACTTTATTAGGTACACCTGTCCAACTGCTCGTTAACACTTATTTTCTAATCAGCCAATCACATGGCGGCAACTCAGTGCATTTAGGCATGTAGACATGGTCAAGACAATCTCCTGCAGTTCAAACCGAGCATCAGTATGGGGAAGAAAGGTGATTTGAGTGCCTTTGAACGTGGCATGGTTGTTGGTGCCAGAAGGGCTGGTCTGAGTATTTCAGAAACTGCTGATCTACTGGGATTTTCACGCACAACCATCCCTAGGGTTTACAGAGAATGGTCCGAAAAAGAAAAAACATCCAGTGAGCGGCAGTTCTGTGGGCGGAAATGCGTTGTTGATGCCAGAGGTCAGAGGAGAATGGCCAGACTGGTTCGAGCTGATAGAAAGGCAACAATGACTCAAATCGCCACCCGTTACAACCAAGGTAGCCAGAAGAGCATCTCTGAACGCACAGTACGTCGAACTTTGAGGCAGATCGGCTACAGCAGCAGAAGACCACACCGGGTGCCACTCCTTTCAGCTAAGAACAGGAAACTGAGGCTACAATTTGCACAAGCTCATCGAAATTGGACAATTGAAGATTGGAAAAATGTTGCCTGGTCTGATGAGTCTCGATTTCTGCTGCGACATTCGGATGGTAGGGTCAGAATTTGGCGTCAACAACATGAAAGCATGGATCCATCCTGCCTTGTATCAACGGTTCAGGCTGGTGGTGGTGGTGTCATGGTGTGGGGAATATTTTCTTGGCACTCTTTGGGACCCTTGGTACCAATTGAGCATCGTTGCAACGCCAAAGCCTACCTGAGTATTGTTGCTGACCATGTCCATCCCTTTATGACCACAATGTACCCAACATCTGATGGCTACTTTCAGCAGGATAATGCGCCATGTCATAAAGCTGGAATCATCTCAGACTGGTTTCTTGAACATGACAATGAGTTCACTGTACTCCAATGGCCTCCACAGTCACCAGATCTCAATCCAATAGAGCATCTTTGGGATGTGGTGGAACGGGAGATTCGCATCATGGATGTGCAGCCGACAAATCTGCGGCAACTGTGTGATGCCATCATGTCAATATGGACCAAAATCTCTGAGGAATGCTTCCAGCACCTTGTTGAATCTATGCCATGAAGAATTGAGGCAGTTCTGAAGGCAAAAGGGGGTCCAACCCGTTACTAGCATGGTGTACCTAATAAAGTGGCTGGTGAGTGTATACTGTATACTTAGTGCCCACATATTCTGCAGCATTGCACACGACACACATCAAGCCTTATTCCCAGTAGTCCTCATATTCAAAGCCAATAAAGCCAATAAACTAGTCAGTATACTGTTGAAGAGTAGGGGGATACCAGAGGATGCAGAGGAAACTGACGCAAACATCAGAGAACATAAAAGCTCACTTTGGTTAAAATGCATCACTGTGATATATACATATATATATATATATATATATATATATATATATATATATATATATATATTTCGCAATGCCACACTCTACAATAATCTTTTATCTAGTAGGAGCAGGGGCGTAACATGTAGAGGGTGCAGTCACACTGGGGCCCAGAAGCCTTAGGAGAGCCCATAAGCACTGACATCAGTATTGAGATTGCAGATTCCATCTGGCCCATAAATCAAGGAGACCCCCAGATTCCCCTAACCACAGTATGGTGGATTAAACTCCTTAGTACCCGTAACCATCACTTATCAAGAATTCACTGTAGGGATGAGGTAGGGGGCCCCGGACAAAAAATTGCACCCGGGTCCACAAGACTTTAGTTACGCCATTGAGTAGGAGAATATAGAAACTTCCACCATAGAGACTTGTGTATATGGTTTTATCCTGATGTTACATTTTGGATGACTTTGGAGGAAGCTTAAGAATTTATGGTATACTGTTGTTGTTTTTTTGTTTTTGTTTTTTTTGTGGAGCTTCACATAAAAATGTATAAAAAATTAATTTATCCCAAAATTCCTGAGCTCTGTCAGTGACAGAATTAATAATTTTACATATTTATAAAAACAGATAAAAAAATTGGGAACTGATTTAAATAAAATGAAATGTAAAAGAAAAATATTGGTCAGCAGTGGACATTCATTTTAGAAGCTGAGAAGTCAGTCATTTGCATATAGGATGATATATTGCAACCTCAGTCTGTTGCTTGCGTTTTAGATTTCCTATTTAGAAGTGCCTACTAATGCAGGGTTCACACAGGGATTTTGGACTGGATTTTGACGTGGAATTTTGACTTTAATGGGAGCCGTTGACTTCTTTTTTCCTCAAGTGGTTTTATGTCGCTTGTGGCCCTTTCTTGCCACAGATTCTGCAGCGGAATCTGCCGCAGAGTCCATGGCATGACGCTCCCTCACGACTAGGCCCATTCATTTGGGCGTAATCCGGAGCGGCATGTCACGACTGAATACCAGTGCACTGCACCAGCATCCTGTCGCGGCTAGCCGTTTTTTGGACTGGATTCTGAGGAGGCCTCCACCTCAAAATCCGGTCCAAGAAACCCCGTGTGAACCCAGGTTTACTGCTTCCATAGGAGAACATAAAACTACCATTTCTATATAGGTATTCCCTTCAAAGTCCTATATTAAGTGTAGCGGTTATTTACACACTGGGGTATTCCAGTAAGAAAAACTTTCCTACCCACTTTATGGGGATAAATGGTAGGTCAGAGGGGGTGGTACCTCCATCAATAACAAAAGTGGGGTCCACC